>NC_143245.1:464323-619097 GCF_009617815.1 Ciona robusta | reverse complement strand
TGTGAAACAAATTTAACTTATTGGTTGTAATGTTTAGTGTTTACTGATTAATGCAGTGTAGAAAATTCAAGGGTTGGCCTGCCTATAGCATTTTATTTTACACATTTATATAACTATCACAAACACAAATAACTTACAAAGTTTTTTGCTGCTTGCTGTGGGGGTGGGGTAAAGAAGCTTTGTTTAGGGGAATCCCCACTGTGGTTGGAACCTGAACAAAATGTTTGGTGATAAAACAAAATATATACATAGTGTATGGTAAACTTGCAATTTTTAATTGGGGTGCAATCAAATGTAAGTTAACCATATAATATGTTCAAAAATTATACATTATGTCCCTTTTGATTAGAGTGCAAGCTGTGAGATTGGGGTTTCACTGTAGTAGCCAAGCCAGTACAATGATATGGCAGCTTAGCTCCAGGTCAGGACACATGGCGCCAAGGGTTGATGAGCACTGCCTACATGGATAGGCAAATATGTAGGTATATGTTGGTATTAAACACAAGTACCTGTTAAATGAGATGGGACTTGGTGGTGGGGGCTGTTCTTGACCTCTCTACGTTGTTGTTGTTGTTGTTTCTGTTGTTGTTGTTGTTGTTGCTGTTGTTGTTCTTCGTACGTAACTCGTTGCAAGTAAGCCAACACCTGTATGTGTTGTAGTGTAAGTTGGTAGATTGGAACATGTGGTTTATTTATGAGGGTTAGGTCCTACATCGCTTGCTATGGGATAAGAACCACTGGGTTGGATTAATTGCCTATATAATGTCTGGGTGTCTTACCCAAGGATACATACACCTATCAGTACCAAGCATCAACACCAGTATCTTTCCGTTGCGTTTCAAGCACCTAACCACTGACCCACAGTATTGGGGTCATGTATTATATTGTGGTGAGAAGCAAACCATTTATCATGCAATGTGTTGCTTGCAATGGTGCAGTAAATACAAAAGGTTTAACCTAAGCTCTGGTCAATAACAAGCAATAACTTATATTGAACAACAGCATATACAGAATAGACTATTAACAGTTTTAAACAGTTGACTATAAACACACGCACACATGTCAACTAAAATATGAACAACAGCAAATGCATTGTACAATATAGTAAAAGAGAAAGTATCCGACTCACAGCATTTTCTTGACGGGCCAATTGTTCCTTCCTATTCGTGGAATCATCGTTGGAACCTTGTGTCTGTGATATGATGTGTATTAACCATTATTATGTAAACAATGATAAAGTATCCAGAATGTTCTATTCTATATGGGTGAGGTCTTATGACTATTGTAAGCTTGGGAGTTTGAGGTTTATACAAGAGTTGACTCATTACCCCGACACATAGCAGATGCAACAGATTTGAAGACACAAATATACCTTGGGTGAAAGAATAAAATGACTAATTCAGTGTAATTGTCTAATAGCTGCAGTTTTATCATATTTTAAACAAATATAATTATGGCGAATACCGGAGCTATCACCACAATTCAGGGCTTAGGTTATAAATTGTCAAGCTATCCTGT
This sequence comes from Ciona robusta, assembly GCF_009617815.1. Lineage (NCBI taxonomy): Eukaryota > Metazoa > Chordata > Ascidiacea > Phlebobranchia > Cionidae > Ciona > Ciona robusta. Next base: position 617,579 of record NC_143245.1, on the reverse strand, counting down.
ACAGTTTGTTAGGATCAAAAGCTAAAAGAATTTTTACGAAATTATGTTTATATTTATATTAAAGAGCATAATGTTGAAGTTGATGTTTACCTGGTGTAATGCCTGTCCACTCCTACTGTGTGGATGGGGGTGGCTCAAATGTGCTCGGATCTGGAGAAAAACGGATTCTTTTAAATAAATTTAAGTGAAAATTAGTTTTTGAGAAACTTTTTGTACTGTATTCTGGTGTAAAAACGAAATGTTAGGATTGTTAAGAAATCTCACCACAAAAAAAGGATGTTTTATTATTTACTAAAAGTAAAGTTTTAAAAATTGGATAATGCCTTGTAGTAATAGCAGCAAAACAATTGCAGAGAATATCCAGCGTAAAGCACGGTAAAATGAATACCTGCTGTTCATTGTAGAAGTCTTCACTCCCTGATTCAACGGTTGGCAGTGGAGGTTGGTGGCGTCGCTGTGGGAAGCCTTGTTGTAGATCAGGGCTGCTGGCAGATATCGAACCATTAGGTCGATAATCTGTTAGATCTGGGGTACTGGCGCTTCCCGCACCCTGGTAGGGGGGTGGGGGCTTCGTGAAGTGACGGTATAATTGCATCTCCGAAACATAGAAATGTTTTGCAGCCTGTTGGGAGGATTACTGCATGGTAAAATTTTCTCTATCTAAAATAAGAGAATCCCAAATAAAATATATATTACAGAATACAATTGATTGGACGTTTGCAGCCTTTTAAAGGAAAAGGGAATGATTATTATTGTGTAGTAAAAAAATTTCTCTTTTTGAATAAGGCAGTAAAGATGGCATTTTTGGCAAATAAGCCTTGTGTGATCTTGTTGAAAAGGTGTAACTTATTTGGCCTTGCATGGCGGGGCAACGACAGTCGTTATAACACGGGTGTTCTGTTTCATACACTTCATGCCAGCTAAGGAGTTACCACATATGTAACTTATTTGGCCTTGCATGGCGGGGCAACGATAGTCGTTATAACACGGGTGTTCTGTTTCATACACCTCATGCCCGCTAAGGAGTTACCACGTATGTAACTTATTTGGCCTTGCATGGCGGGGCAACGACAGTCGTTATAACACGGGTGTTCTGTTTCATACACTTCATGCCCGCTTACAAGTTACCACGTATGAAACTTATTTGGCCTTGCATGGCGGGGCAACGACAGTCGTTATAACACAAGTGTTCTGTTTCATACACTTCATGCCCGCTTACAAGTTACCACGTATGAAACTTATTTGGCCTTGCATGGCGGGGTAACGACAGTCGTTATAACACGGGTGTTCTGTTTCATACACCTCGTGCCTGCTAAGGAGTTACCACGTATGTAACTTATTTGGCCTTGCATGGCGGGGCAACGACAGTCGTTATAACACGGGTGTTCTGTTTCATACACTTCATGCCCGCTAAGGAGTTACCACATATGTAACTTATTTGGCCTTGCATGGCGGGGCAACGACAGTCGTTATAACACGGGTGTTCTGTTTCATACACTTCATGCCCGCTAAGGAGTTACCACGTATGTAAATGTAACTTATTTGGCCTTGCATGGCAGGGCAACGACAGTCGTTATAACACAAGTGTTCTGTTTCATACACTTCATGCCCGCTAAGGAGTTACCACGTATGTAACTTATTTGGCCTTGCATGGCGGGGCAACGACAGTCGTTATAACACAAGTGTTCTGTTTCATACACTTCATGTCCGCTAAGGAGTTACCACGTATGTAACTTATTTATCCTCGCATGGCGAGGCAACGACAGTCATTATAACACCGGTGTTCTGTTTCATACACCTCATGCTCGCTTACAAGTTACCATGTATGTAACTTATTTATTCTTCCATAAGTTCTCACACTAAGAATTTATAAGTAAAAATATTTATGGCAAATTTAAATATAAACTGTTGAATTACTTGTTGCTGCTGGATTGTGTTTGCGAGTTCTGGTGTGCTTCCCAAGTTATGAGGCATTCGGGTTGGTTCGATATGTCGCAACTGAGAGTGGGAGGGTGTGGTTGTTTGGGGGGTGGGGGAGGGACTCATGGGATGCGTCGTAATGTATATGGGGTTGGGAGCCCGTGGTGGGGTCCATGGGGGGCTGGCTGCGACGGTAGTTTAGGGGTGGGTGTTGTTGGGGGTAATGTGCATAGTTGGGGCCGTGGATTACTTGGTGGACAAGTTCTTGTTGCGAGTAGATCATAGAATGGGGCCGTGGTTTCATCACCGCTTGTGATATTCCTGGGGTTAGGGGTGTTAAGTACATGAATACAAAGCTATTTAATGAATAGGTAGTATATGAATACACACATATATTTGATTGGAAGCTTACAGAAGTCAACACATTTATGTTTATAGAAAAAGGGCTTTCTTATTAGATGTCATCTGTAATTATTATGTGGAAACATTAAAAAAAGGGCCAGTAAACTGCAATATAAAAATCGGGTTAGCTCGCCAAAATATAATGGGTCAACTCTGGTCCCAAATCCCAGACCCCATACCTACTGTAGGAGCATAAGTTAACACTGCCTGGTATAAACATAGCTTACCAGTGGGTTGTTGCTGGCCTTGGTTCATTGCAGTTGCATTCTTGTTCTCCAAGTAACTACTATACCTCCTACGCTGTCGTACTGCTACCTCATAATCAGGGGAGGGTCGGTAGCGGGGAATACCCACATGGGAAACCATCACAGGGTTTACACCGAGGCGACGATCAGAACTACTGATGCTAAGATTGCTGTGGGAGGGGGTGTTATTGTATTTGAAGAAACATAAGATAAGACAATACTTTTTAACTTAAGTACAACTTTATTCTTCTGCTACCAGGCATAATGTAAATAACCTTTCTCCTTATCTGGTATGAACACATAGTTTATTTCCATTTCATTTCCTTATAAGTCTTGCAGAATGACAGACAAAACATCGGAAATACACCACGTTTATACCAGATGAGCAAATAAAAAGGTTATTTACATTATGCCTGTTAGCAGAAGTAACAAAACATAAGGTAAGACTTTTATGTGGTATCAATTAAATGTAAATACATTAAAATAGGGTTTTTAATAACATTTGTATCAAGTTTCCTAAAGCAAACCTGTGGCTTTTGCAAAATGCCACCGTGAATTTCGAGGTCTTATTTATTTGAGCAGTGTAATAAACTTTGCTCACCTGGTGGCAGGAGAGAGGTGGCTGAGTTGAGTTTGTGTGAGTGAGTTAATACTTGGTGACGAGTACATACTGCCACTCGCTAATATACCATTGGAATATCTGGAAGGTAATGTTGATGGTTGGATTGAGACACATAGTAGCCAAAGTAAAAAAACACAATTAAATTTAATGACTAAAAATGCCTTTTTCTAAAAAATAAGTAGTCCACTAAAAATCTTTTAAATAATATTAGTTCTTGGATTGTGAGAGAATAATAGTGGTGGATGTTCATGTGGGGATTCCTCAAAAATAAAAGAATTTTTCTCAATTTTCAAAACGCACAAATTATGATAACGCAAAAGTAAATATGACTTCTAATGCATAATTCTAAATTAGTCCATTTTTTTTATGTATTATGCATGTTATAACTTACCCCACTTCTTGTGGGTGATGGTTCAAACTGTTCTGTGAAACATAAGCGTGGTCGAGACTAGTTTGTGACGAGTAATATCGTCCTACATCTGTACCGTTGTATGTTTGGAGGTTTTCTGTCAAAAGTAGCAGAGTTAGGGTATATGCTATAGTAGAGTGGGGAAAGATAAGATACCTTTAGCATATAATATCTAAACATCCTGATCGCATTTTAAACAATTAACAACGGTCTATGGAAGTCGTGAGGATACGAATTTATAATTCTTTGAATGTTCTTTGTTTACTACCAAACGAGACGAGAAAATAGAATGAAATGTTGTCCCATCTTCCCTACCAACTATGAGGAACTGAAGTTTAGCAATGTTACTTCAGAATTTGGGCAAAATATAAAGAATATAAAGCGTTACATCTATGGTTCTGATATTAATATTTAGATATAACATTTCTATGGCTTACCTTGCGATGAAATAAAATCCCCGGAAACAACTTGGTGATCACTCAATTCATCGGATGACTGCATAATAAATGGAAGGTTTACAAATATTTAATAACAGCTGGCTAATGATTACAACATGCAGTAGTTTCGGTAGGCTGAGTATTTAAAGGTTTAGGTATATTATAGATATTACAGTTATGTTTTGAGCCTTTTTTGTAAAATAGTTTGAGGATTTATAGGAACCGGGAATAAAGAGCTGAGGACTTTACATATTTGGTAAATATAATTTGTTTTAAGAATTAGGGGTATTAAAAATTGGTTTATACTATGTTGAATGTTAATATTACTCGAGTATATGAGTAGCAAGACAGAGTCAAATTTCCCACCTATAAAAAAAGTGGTTAAAAAGTAAAAACATTGAATAGATAAAGAAAAACCAAGTTAAAAATTTTAATATTTCAAATTAACACGGTTAAATTAGAGTTTTAACAATTAGAAAAGTATTTCAGAGTATTTTTTAAAATACTGCGTTTTTAAAGAGTTATCAACAAGGGATAAAGTTAAAGTCAAAAACACTTAGTATAGACTATTTTTATTTCCCTGTAACTATTATTAAAAGGATTTTAAATGTTTGTATAACATGGGTGGTCCATGGTCCCATAAGCTGCCACCTGTCATACCATTCAGTGAATACTTAAGCTAACAAAACAACTTTGGTATTTTCGCTTTTTTGTCAGGATTCCATTATCAAAGCAATGCACAATACAAGATTTATTTAGATAGAAATAGAAATAACAAATATAGGTATTGTGTGCAACGAACCATGTCTGGATGACGCCTCAACGTTGGTCGACGCTGGATAAGATTCGTGCCAGCAGACTCCGGTGAAATTCTTCTGTGGATAAATAGGTTACACAGGTGCTGTGTTAAATTGGGTAAATAAGAAGTTTATAAAGTAATTTAATTTAACTATAGCATCAAAGCTGCTACATTGAAATGAAAAAATGAAACTGTATTAAAAAAACAGAGAAATAAAGATACTATATTTATATATTAATAAAGGAAACGTTAAAATGTTCTACAGTGTCCGCATCTTATTGTAAAAATTCCAAACAACTTCTATCATAGGCGCCGATTTTTTTAAATTGCAGAAGAGGCCACGTTTATGATGACGTCATTCGTTTGGGAGAAATTAGGAAAATACGGTATACGCGAGTTTTTTTCACTCGCGCCAAAACACGATTAAGCTATACTTTCCATGGCAGCAGTAACAATAACGGCGACTATTAAAGTTTGCCAAAACTGCTGCCTATCGCTCATGCGGGTATGAAACTGGCAAAATCACACAGTCAAACTAGTCGTCGTTCTTTGAAGGACGTTGTTCGTACGATACGCACACGAACATTAATGATACCTCAACAAACCTCAATGCTGTTGATTATTACATAGGTCTTAATTTTGTACAGATCTAGTGTTTGAGGGGTTTTTAATAAAACTGTTTGTAGATCGTTTTTAAGCGATTCGCAACTTAGGCTTTGCCTGTCAATCGTTACTTTCGATAGCGTATTAATTTTACGAGCAACTAAAGTTTGTTTCAAAATAAGTAGCAAGCACCTATGTCTGCAGATGGCTGTTAAAGTACTTAATTGAATCCAAGGACATCCGCCACGCCAAAAGATTAAACCGTTAAGTTAAAGCTTTAATGTGTTGAATACAGACCAATGTATGTGTTATTTGTTTTATTTTAATACAGTCGTTGTATAACCGTATTTGCAAAGGCGCTAGCCATATACTCATAGCAAGCTGTTTTAAGTATAAAACTAACGTATGTTCACTTTTCGTTAAAGTTTTAATAAACAGTCTCCACCATAAACGTAGACTATTCAGTTTGCTTTCTCTTGGATTGCTGATAATGAACGCGTCAAACCGTATTATGTCGTCAATAATCGACGCATCAAATAATAATATGACGCAAATAATCAGCGTGTGAATCGCTACTATGTCGTAACAAAGCATTATGCGTGGACGCGTGGTTGAGAAAAACATTACGGAAAATGATCGTTGTTACGCCAATCGATGGCGTAATAACTGAGTACGTTTGAATATATAGTTCTTTAGCTATTTGCGGGCTTAAAACGACTAGCTCTTTTTAATTTTAAACGGGTTTTATTAATAAAATGCAGTTATACGGAGCAAGTGCTGCACCGTCTGCATAATATCGAGAGTAGGCCGGCCTCGTCTGCACCATATAAAACGGCGCCCATGACTTCTATGAAAATTTTTGATTTTTCAATGCAGTAAACGTTAAAAAACTTTATGATCACTGTAATAGCTACTGCTAAGCCGCTAAATGAGCTACATTTGCTAATTTCAAGGTGTGTGTGATTGTGTGGTGAGGATAATTGTAAAGGTTAAGTGGTTGATAAGTACTGTTATATTACATGAACAATAACCTTCTATTGTTTTTGCACCACTGTGTTTTAACTTATATTTATGTAGGAATGAAAAAAGTACAAGTACTTGACTTTAGGGTTGACCGTTAATTTTGGAGGTTGACCGATATAATGTCAAGTATCAATAAAAATATTGGTATTGGTAGAATTTAAAAAAATATCGGTATCGAAAAATTGATATTAGTTGGTTTGTCGTTAATTTACCTTGACGAGTCTTTATTCTGGATGTAAAACTTGCGCCTTGCCTCGCATATTCTCCACACGTATTTAGCTGTATCGGCGTCCTCCTGTTTAATATAATAGGGTAAGTTAGGTTTGTTTCATAGGAATGTGTGTCTAACTATTCCTGCCTCCCCTGTGTTTAAAAAGTCTTGGGCAGGAAGATGGGCAGGCCTACCGTGAAATTTTGTGCATTGCATTAATCAACTAATGTTAGATTTGCTTTATAGGAATGTGTGTCCAACTATCCCTACCTCCCCTGCATTTAAATAGGTTTGGCGCCAATAGTGTAAAATACTAATGGAGCCACACAAACACAAGAGTAAAATAACAATATAAATTAAAATTGTCATGGAATCTGTGCTAGACCCATTGCAATCCTATCCCACACAAAGGACTTGAAATGTTGGCCAAAGATTGCTCATCAACCAACTAATACACAAAGATCAAAAACATCTTTCCATAAAATAAGTTGTTTTTTTAAAAACCTAATCTAAAAACAACTAAGCGTGACGCATTCAGTGGTAATATTTTATGGAGTGTTGAAACATTGCTGGATTAAGGAATGTTAACGCAACCACATGATGATAAAGTTAGTTTATGTTGAAAAATGCCAAAGGAAATTTTTGTGCAAGATTCTTTACAATCCTCACTTGTAAGTTAGCTGATAATTGTTCTTAAAAACTGTTCAAAATGCATAGGCGCCAAACCTGGGGTGGCAAGGTATGCAAGCCTACCCTGGAATTTTTGCTACAAGCAAAAGTTTTAAATTGACACAGATTCCAAGTCCAGTGTTGGGGAAGTATTCACACAACATAGAATAGCATAGTATAGTAATAATCCAGGTAATTTGTGCGTTTTCCTATTGACTTAATACTAAAGGTGCTACTACAAGGTGTTTGGAAAGTCACTGTATATTCATTCAGTCTATTTCAAGGAAGCAGCTAATTGAGGTGTTTAGAACCGAAATAAGAAGGGTCCAAGTCTATTGATGCTAACATGGGGGTCACTTTCAACATCATTTATAATTTTCTTTCATATTTATCCCCTGAATTCTATACTGAAACATGTCTGTTAATGCACAGTGACTTTCAGAACACACTGTACTTGGACCAAATTAGTTTTCACAAATGCTAAAGTTACTACAACTATCACATAAAAGTTATCCGAGCTTACCAGTTGGAAATGCACCGGAGACACTGCGCTCTCTGTCCGTATCTCAATACTGATAACATTCTTAGATGGGTGGGATATGCTATCCACTTTGTTCCATTCATGACATGAACTTCTCCACACTGTCATTGTATTTAAACTTCGATGGCTTCCCATGTCTTGTTGTATTGACTTGATGATAACGCCGGCAAACGAACAGCCAACTTCAACATCATTGCCGAAGCCATTCTGTAATACAGGGTTGCAAATAACTACAAAGCACTGTCGGTTTCCACATACACAAAGTTTAATCCCACTTAAAAAAAATTAACAATATTTTTAAACTGCCAACATGTTGTATAAAGCAGTGTTTTTCAACCTTTTTAGCTTGCGGAGCGGTAAATTTTGAAACAAATTTTGTAGCATACAGTTAAACAGTTGGGCACAACACTTGCAGCTTATGTTACAGTGTTCCAAATCATGCAATTGGCGGAGTTCTAAATCAGTTTGAAATTTGATGTTTTATTTCTTTAATCAATGGACAAGACTTCAACATCTTGCATTTTGCAATTGAGAAAATTGTAATGTATTTGGCAAACCGGCAGAAAAGTTAGTGGACCAGTAGGAAATACATATTGTTACTGCATATTTATAGTTGAATTTTGGTGGTTGAGAAGCTGGTATAAAGGATTTGCGTAAACATGAGATGGGACTTACACCACAGTTCACACACATTGTATCAGCATTGATCAACTAGTCATACAACTAAGCACAGCATATGAATATTTGTATATTGTTATTGTGGTCCCTTCATCACCTTCCACAATATGCATAACAGAGATCAATATAATCCTTGCTTAATCCAGGCTGGTATCTACATGGCTTACCTTGGCTGGATATAAATCCTCACTGAACCCATCTAGATGTATAGCTTTAAGTATGTAGTTGTATTCTGCATCTGATGGGTTCAATCCTCTGTGAAAAGTGAAGAAAACATTTAATGCTTCAGTTGTCATACTTCATACAACTAGACCTAAGAAACATGCCAGTTTATGCTACCAGGGCACTAGACTTACATAAAGGGTGGGTTGGTGGAACGTTGGTGGTGCCTGAGGTGTCATAATGACATGTCAACCCAGATTGAGGTGTCATAATGACATGTCAACCCAGATTGAGGTGTCATAATGACATGTCAAACAGAGCCAAAGTATATTGCATTCACCACATTAATCAATACGGTTCCCTATGTTTAACAACTATGAGTGTAACTGTATTTTAACAATGTCACCCCAGATTTTACCCTGCTGTTAGGTGTCTATACAAACAAGCTGAGCCAAAGTATATTGCATTCACCACATTAACCAATGAGGTTTCCTATGTTTAACAACTATGAGTGTAACTGTATTTTAACAATGTCACCCAGGTTTTACCCTGCTGTTAGGTGTCTATACAAACAAACAGAGCCAAAGTATATTGCATTCACCACATTAATCAATACGGTTCCCTATGTTTGACAACTATAAGTGTAACTGCATTTTAACAATGTCACCCCAGACTTTACCCTGCTGTTAGGTGTCTATACAAACAAGCAGAGCCAAAGTATATTGCATTCACCACATTAATCAATGAGGTTTCCTATGTTTGACAACTATAAGTGTAACTGTATTTTAACAATGTCACCCCAGATTTTACCTGCTGTTAGGTGTCTATACAAACAAGCAGAACCAAAGTATATTGCATTCACCACATTAATCAATGAGGTTCCCTATGTTTGACAACTATAAGTGTAACTGTATTTTAACAATGTTACCCCAGATTTTACCCTGCTGTTAGGTGTCTATACAAACAAGTAGAGCCAAAGTATATTGCATTCACCACATTAATCAATGAGGTTCCCTATGTTTGACAACTATGAGTGTAACTGTATTTTAACAATGTCACCCCAGATTTTACCCTGCTGTTAGGTGTCTATACAAACAAGCAGAGCCAAAGTTTATTGCATTCACCACATTAATCAATGAGGTTTCCTATGTTTGACAACTATAAGTGTAACTGTATTTTAACAATGTTACCCCAGGTTTTTTACCTGCTGTTAGGTGTCTATACAAACAAGCAGAGCCAAAGTATATTGCATTCACCACATTAATCAATGAGGTTCCCTATGTTTGACAACTATAAGTGTAACTGTATTTTAACAATGTGACCCTAGATTTTGTTAGAATTGCAAAATATCCAAAGCCTATCAAATGTAGGTCAATGAACATTGAACTTAAATGTTTCTTTAAATTACCACGTTAGAAAACGTGACGATTTATAATCTCCAAAATCTGAGGTTTTTACCTCTGAGGTTAAAAAACCATTTGGTAAACAAACTCAAGTTGAATGAACAGAGTCAAAGAACGAATCCATTTTTGCCTTTCTTTGGTTAATTATTTGATAAACCCCCACAAGATCTTTTACAATTTAGAACAAAAGATTTAATAAAGAAACAACACACAAACCGAATGTAATCTGTAGCAACTGCCTAGTTATTTTATATCTATCTTTACAGGAATGTTGGGCATATATCTTTTAATCTTTGTATCAATATATATACAGCTGTTTTTACAAAAGTTACTAATGTGATATATTTAGCAATTAAACAGTCAAATCCATTCATGAAGATTTCTAAATAACAAGCAACACTTAAAGGAATTTAATTTGTTTACAAGCACTTAGAAACATCCAATTATATTAATTAAATCGCAGCTGTAAGTATGATACCTTCAGGAATGTTGGTATGTGAAACTCAATTAAAATATATATTACGTATTCCTTAAAAACGTAAAAAAAAGCTAAGCTAATACTGTTATGCACAATGTAACCTTGATGGTGAGGTCTGTTGTGTAATAACACACATTGCGAGTCACATTCGTGTTTCATTGGCAAACTACTTCAATTCAGCTCAACTATGACTTCATAGAATAAATATTTCTGCCAGAGGTCAAATAAATCAAACAATATTTAAAATAAATTTGTAGCTGTCACAACCCTTACAAATGTTATGCTGCCCGCACAGTTAACTTGAAATTAGGGTTTCAAAACAAGAAGGTTTTTAAATACAAAATAAAACCCTAAATAGCTTAAATTTAAATTTTGTTAATTTTGTGAAGTCACAGTTAATTTGAAACCAAGGTTTTGTAGCAAATATAAGTGGTTGTAACAGTTACAAAACGTTTGTTTTGAAATGTGAAACAAAACCATAAATGACCTAAATTTTCGACTTTTTTTATTACAAAACAGTTATTACAAACTTCTACCCCTACTAGCATTAATGTTTAGATTTTTACGTATATTTCTTCACAGTAGATTAACTTTGAGCCTGTTATCAGCAGATCGGGATACTGGCATACCATGAAGATTAGAGCTGTCTGGATTAAGCCACCATTTAATAATAATCCACACAAGACCCACAAACTCCTTTTTCTTGTAACTTTATCAGGCTTGTCTAACTCTGTGTTTCATGGAATATAAGGTGTGAGAACAAGGGGTGTAGGGGGATACCACATTCCTACTTCACCCGTGTTATGTTGCGCAAGCAGTCCACTCCCAGTACTGAAACCAATAGCACAACAATTAGCAGTTTTTGCTGCCTGTTTTTCATTTTAAAACATTATTTTACTGGTACATAAAAAATGAGGAAGTTATAGCAGTGATGCAATGTTTGTTCTCTGGTTTGCAATCTTAACAGCCTGATATTTGAAATACCATTAACATAGTCTATGTAAAAGTGTCAATATAACTGAAAACACTCATATAGGTAAAACAAACAACAGTTAATTTATGTTTTATATGTTTACTACAAATCCCAAACAATAGTTCTCTATTTTATCGGTGTTGTAATCTACTTTTTGTGGTTTGCAAATTTAACTTGCTGTACGGTTTGTAATAATGTTAATATGACATCTATTAAATTACACAATTAGCAGTTTTTGCTGACTGTTTTTCATTTTAAAAGTTACTTTACTGGTATATAAAAAATAAGGGAAGTTATAGCACTATTGTAATGTAGGTTCTTCTATTTCCAATTTAAAAACAAAGTCTGTTATGCAAAATTGTTACAACAGTGTATTTTTCATATATGTTACATTGTACAATACAAGTTATTTTATCATTTTTAACTTATAATGTTTTTACTGGTTTGCAATTTATCAGGAACTTCCCAACTTCCCTACAGTTAACCTGATGATGTGCCTTTCCCCATGTATACCAACCCACACAATGTTTGTATGACTTCATAGTGTAAATATTGCCACCACTTTTACAAAGGAAGGTTATTTACTCGATGAATTTGCATTCATGACGTAATAGCATTCCTTAGCCATTATTATTACACACCACATGACCAGTGAGTTTACCCATAGGCGTAACACCAGGGGTGTCTGGAATGACATGTAACCCCAACTTTTGCGGCCTTAGTAACGTTATATGGTTTTGCACCCTGGTTTTAAACTGAAACAGCTCTAACCTGATTGTTGGGTTTATCTATGGGTATTTCACAGATTATTAGCTACCACAGCTAAGTTTACTAAATATAATTTAGGCCATTGTTGGCCCAATTACCCCAACACCCATAGTGCTACGGTTTATTAGTGCGTTCTAGCAATATACAACATATATACACGTCTTACACACATTTATCTATCAGCATTGAGCATTGAACCCAGGATCCTTTGGTTACTACTTACTATGCATGTGCCATGGCCCACACTAAGCTAAGGGTCAAACTTCGGGTGATGGTTTAAGAAACAAACACTTAAACAGCTCACCTGTGGCGCTCATGTTGTTCGATGGCTTGTTGTGTGAGGGAGTCTAATGTTGGATCATTTGGAGTAAGGAACTAGGAATACAATACCATTTAATTGTTAATGGAGAAAAGCAGAAGTTACAAGTAGTATGATATATAGTATGTGGGCAGTGGTGTGTGGGATTAAACATGACGTAAGATGACAAATTACCCTCTAACAAGAGGTTTTTAAGTTAATGAAGTATAAATTAAATGCTTGAAATTTACACATTTTGTCATCGGCTTTATAACCCTTGTCACACTTTATGTTAATTATCTGGTATTTTGGTACAAACAGCAAACATATTCTTGTAATATACGATGTTACATTATTTTACATGCTAAAGTAGTGTAGCCTATGTTACATATAGTAAGCCTGCATGCTGCTTATGTGTATATAGGTTTACTAATGAACACATAGTTAAGCATGCAGTTGCACAGTACACAGCTACAACACTAATAAATGCATGTTAGGATGGTTATTTATAGTAGGTTCATAAGTTCACTAGCAAGATATACTAAATTAATATACAATATGTGTTTTAAAGGGGAAATAACTAATTATACATACACTTAACCAGCAGTATGCACGTATACAGTTTGTGGGTATAAAGGTTATTCAATTAAATCACCACATAGTAAATCCTCACCTCGGGAAACAAAATATAATCCCGAAAATAATCGATCGTATGGATGTCTGGATCGTGGTTGCCAAACTCAGCTGGAAGAAATGATTTGTTTAAATATGATGTAACTGTTAAAAAAGTTTCTAAATTGTAAAAAATACGAGTTTATTATGTCTTTCTTTAAAGTAAATATTGTTATGCTACAAACTATGCAAAATATGAGCATTTGATTTGACAGAACTATGTTAAAATACAGAATAATATAAAATGCATAAGCCTATATATAATATAATTTTTATTTATATCTTCGACCATGATATTGGAGATCATATTATTTAATAAACGAAGAGAAGAAATCAACAGCAAAACAATAGTTATGGATAAAAAGTGTCGGATAAAAATATTTACCATACAGAAAATAATATTGTCTGCATGGTAACTCTTCATGGTACATTGGTAACCACTGATGCATGAGATGACCACAGACTGTATTGTACCATATCATTATTGGGTTTAAAAACATTCAACCTTCTCCTTGTTTTAAAGAATACATTAAAAATGTTGCAAATAAATAGAATTTATGCCTGGCTAAATTAGCTTTGCAACATAATGTAATTTTTCAGCAAACATAATATTTTGAAAAGTTTACTTGTTTAAAAGCAAAGTGATTAGTTTCAACGAAAAGGTTGTTTTACGGTTGGTTAAAGAAGCAACGGTGATATATTGTCAGTATTTCCTAACCTTACCAATCCAGGAAGTTGTTTAAGCAATCATAAACAAGCTTTGTTTCCTGTTATTATCGCAAAACAATGCCTCTTTATTACATCACAAACTAAACTTTAAAATAAATTGTTTGGGGAATAACTAAAAATAAATGACTCAAACTCAATGTTTTGGGTTGGGTTTATATATTGCTGGCTGTGTAAGCCAATGACCTTCAGAAATAAATACTTATCGGCAACGTTAAGTGAAAATTACTGGTATTGGAATATACTTATATGTAATTTAATGTGGCGCCATTGCCTGGTTCATAGTTTGAATTGCTTTCGATACAGGATAGTTTGAATGAAATATTCTAAATTTTCCTCTCTATATAATTAGGATATATTTCATCGAAAATTTATTTTTTAGAAGAGATACATTTAAATTATAAAATATATATATTGAATATAAAACAGTTTGAATAAAATAATCTGATTTTTTATTGGTCTATATCCTGTCCTAAAACAGGTACATTCAAATTCCAAACAATATTGTTTTAATACCGATACTAACAAATATTAATATCTTCTAGGTGAACATACGCCAGAAATATTACCGATTTTAATGGTAAACTGATCAAGTCTCGGCATATGGCAAAAAAACATTGGTTATTTCAATTATTTCTAAGACAACATTGGTTTTTCTGCTTAAAATATATATTATAATTATAATTATATATAAACTATCTAATGCCAATGCTATAAAAAATTATTTTTTTCTTCATAACAAGGTTTTACATTTTGCAATAAATAATAATATATGTTATATTACATATCCAGAATTGAGTCCAGTAAACAATATTAAGCCAATATATAAGGAATACCTAATCATGTAATGAACAATATTATATCAGTGTCCAGCATTAAGTAATTCACTATGACAGGTGATAAATGAACCGTGGTTCATAAAACCAACAAATTATCATCGCCAAGTAGGGAAGTTAAGTGTTGGAGTGGTTGTGGTGGGTAAACATGGGGCTTTTGGCACAACTTAATATAACAGTACATTATATGCCACATAATATGACATGGGGTCAACTTATGATAAGTCTACATTTGAAGACAAACATTACACGACATTAGTCCTTAGGTTCCATAATTTTCTCATTTATCCATTATTCTATTCTATATGGGTCCCATGGCAGAATACGCCAGGGACCTGATATTTAGGCCTGAGTTTGGCCATCGCCTCAACATTGTATATGAACATTGTAATTATGGCTGAGGTCCTACTGTGAGGCATGCCATGGGACCTGGGACTTAGGTCAAAGTTGGTTATCACAACACACTCACTAACCTCAACAAGATAAAATCTACCCAATGTCAAATATGACTAGCTCCCATAATTGTCTAGTAGGCCATGGGTTAATTTCAGGTACTCCATGAGATTGGTTATATTTAAGTAAAAATGAATGTTGAAAAAGAGCCTTTTGCTGGTGGGCGTTATTTAGGACAGAAAGAGTATAAATAAACAGTAATATGTAGAATAGATTAACAAAACACCGAATTAAAGTATTTGAATAAAACTATTCACAAAAACACTCGATGATCAAACTTAGGTAAGGATGAGAAGTCTTTTAATGAGAAGTCTTTTAATTTTAAAGGTCAAACTTTAAATATTCCAAACCCCAACCCTACCTTGCAGCATATAACTTGCAAGTTCCACAGCCTCAATTTTGCTGCATGGCAGGGCTCCATCAATTACATTGTTTTTCAGCTGGAGGTAAAACAGATACCTGAAATAAAAGGATAAAAATAACATTTGTCAAGCTTTTATAGATAACAAGGGGGCAACAAGGGGGCATAATAAGTTTACACCTGGTTCAACATTATTAATTTCAAATGCAATGCTTGGAACTTGTGATAAAATTTGGCAAATATGATTAAAAAGGTTCATAATCATGTCTTGGACATAGTTGTAAAAAAAAACTTGTTTTAAACAGTTTAAATATATAGCATTATCATATTATAATTTTTAAATTTTAATTGGTGAGGTTCTTGAGGAGCCTACCTACAATTTAGACCAGCACAAGTTTTTAAATGAAATTTAATTTGTACTAACCCTGGCTACCTAGTATAAGTAAACCTTATCAAAGTATAATTTGTACTTTCCCTGAAATTTTTGCAATTAAATTTAAATACAACATTTAATAAATTTTTAAAGGATTTTTTGCCAAAAAACAATGCTTTGTCAACCAACCTTAGCATTAAAAAAGTTAAATTTTCGGCCAGAAAATCAGTTACATAAAACCTAAATTAAACCAACAAAATATATTAGGTTTATTTATCTAAGTAGCCTCTATTACCATTATCAAACACTTTATATATATATTTATATTTATATACTCTTTTCCGGGAAATTTCTGGCATAAAAAAACAAGTTTAGGGTCGGGTCTGCTGAAAATTTAACGCCGGAAGACGAGTTCTTGGAAAATACATTACGCCCATAGCAATAGCAGAAGTAGCAGAACAAATATCTCTTAGTGGATACCTTGTAATCTCGTGTTGCAGGCGGTCGATGTTAGCCACATAAAACATGACACCAAAGAAAAGTATTGGTTCGTGGGAGTTCTTATCAACTTGCTTTTTCAATGGCTTGTCTAACTCTACCCATCTTGCTTTCATCTGTTTGTTTAAGTATTTCAACCCAAAGTATCGCAACTGTGGAAGAAAAACAGACATGAAAACATACAGACCACACAGAAAGTAGATATTGATGTATGATGTTCACTCAAGCTAGAAAACTTGGGATTAGTTTAATTTTCAAGAAATTTAAGGAACTTTAAAGATCAGTTGGCAGTTGCATTATGTTTATAAATAATGGGACAACCCTAGACCCTGTGTTCATAACCGGTACTACCTTGTCTTAAAACAAGATATATAAATAAAAAACAATGAAATGTCCTGCGATTCCGAATCAATTACTGAATAAAGAACAATTATGATAATATAAATTATTGAACTAAATCTAAATGTAACTAAAACCACATAAATAAATATATACACCAGTTATATAAGGGTGCAACCACTGCCTAAGGTGCAAATAATATCTAAAAGTCATCTTTAGCAAACTGAAGATAGGATCTGATCCTATGAAAACATAACAGATAAAAATCAGGTCCAGCAAATGATATATTAATGGAGAGATGAGTTTCGCATAAATAGCATCATCTTTCAAATACAATGACAAGATAAGACTGAGATAAATCATATGCCACCTTGGCTAAGCTACTATAGGTTCCCAATATTATAATACATTTGTATTCAAATCATATCCTACCTCACGTAACTCCAAACGTTGCGCAACAGCGTTCAAGCAATCAATGCCAGTGTTTTCCACAGTCAACGTACATTCCATTGCTGTGTTGTCCAGTAACTGAACACGTATCTAATGCAGATCATATATTGGGGTCAAGGTTAACATAGAGAAAATGACTTCATACCTTACATAGTTTTAGGTACAATAAATCACAATGAATACCAGAAACAAAAGTCCCTAATAAAATCATATTATTTAGTAGAAACAAATTATTGCACTGCATTATATTTACAGCTGAAAATTGAGTCCCCTGTGCTACCATTCTACGCTACCCTATGTTATAAAATGAAAGAGAATTCAGTTTGTAAAGTGAAAATTATAGAGGGCTAAAATGAAAGTTGCAGTTTGATGTAAAGACTGCTTTTTAAATGACAGAACTTTTCATTTGTATTGCACCACTGCCTTGGGTTAGGGTCAAACAAATAGAAGATAACCCTTCTTATTTGAGTATCAGAAGATCAAATGAAAGTGATGAAACTTATTGTTATCTTCGAGTGACAGGGCAACGAGTCAACGACAGTTGTTATAACACGCAAACACGGGTGTTCTGTTTCATACACCTAGTGCTCGCTGACTAGTTACCAGGTATGTAACTTTGTCGGTAATTGTTTTTATGTATGACTGGTAATTTGACAACCCATTAGTGACCGCTGGTTTGGAGCAATTGTCATTGTTTTGCCCAAGCACCCATGTGTCTATAATGGTAGCAGTGACAAGCCTTGAACCCTTTACCTACAGGTTAAAGCCAGGCACGTTAATATCCATTTATAAATAACTTATCAGTTGCAATACCAGTTTATTTCTGAATAGACACATTAACAAATCTAGGTGTATAACTCACCAGGAAGGAATTTTTGTGGGACAGAATATATCGGCCAGTTCTTCTTAGTTTAATTCCAAACGGCATGATTACCGTATTTAAAGCTTTATCAAGCATTGGCGTGCAAAAACAAAGTTATCTAATCATCTTTACATCTGAGAACAGCATATTTAAAGCTTTGGTTGCTAAATGTCAAACGGAAATTTAATTTGACGATCTTAAAAAATAGGTGCGCAAAAATAGTTACCACACATTTCTGTGGCAACTGCAGTTATCGTACTAAACATGTAAAAAGTATATTGGATCTAAAAACTACCAATTTACCGAATAAAAATACCTTATCTCAATCCTCCCAATACATAACTACAGTATAACCATAAAGTTTAACTTCTTATCTATTTCCGATATTTTCTGATCTTTGACAATGAACTAAACCACACCACCTAGGGACTAACTTAACTACGGAACTTTGGTGTTAGTTTAGTTATGAACTCACAACCAGGAATTGCTCATAACCACGAAATCGCGATCTGTGTTTCTCATCATATCAGGGTGCATTGTCTTGTGGTCGCGGATGAATATATAGCAATCCGTATCGGAATTTAAGGAATTTTGCGCCACTTTCTCCTCTCACCAGCGCCACCACCCGACTAAAGTTTATTGTATAGCGATGTTGCTAGATGGTGATAAAAAAATAATTTCTTATTTTACAAAAATTGAGGTAGAATAAGGATACGTTTTCTTTGTATATTTTGTCCTCCTTCTTAAAAAACATCGTGTCCTTTTCAAACAGTGTCGAACCTGTTTAATCTTAAAAGAATTTAAGGTACTGGAAAATCGCCTGTAGCGCTTGACAGCTACAGGATGTGTAGTGCTATAAAACAAACAGAACGTCTAATTTAAAACATGGCTTTGGAAACGTTGTACATTGCGGCGCCTTATAAACACAGTCGAGCACTTAGCAAGGCTTCTGGTGTTGAAGTATGGATGAAACTTGAAAATTGTCAGCCGTCTGGTTCTTTTAAAACACGTGGCATTTCTCACATGTGTGTAAAACATAAGAACAGTCCACGATTCGTATGTTCATCTGGCGGTAATGCGGGGCTAGCTGCTGCATATTCTGGGAAACAGCTCGGTGTACCTGTCACCATATTCGTACCACTAACCACCACGCAGTTGGTGATTGATAAACTGAAAGACGAAGGCGCGGACGTTGTAAGAGGGGGCGCAGCATGGGACGAATGCAACCAGAATGCGTTGAAATTCGTTGAAGAAACGGGCTCCGTATACATCCCACCGTTTGAGCACCCATATATTTGGGAAGGGAATTCGTCCATAATAGCTGAACTTGACAGCAAGCCAGACTTGGTGATATGCTCAGTAGGTGGGGGTGGTTTAATGTGTGGGATCGTGGAAGGGTTGGTGAAAAGAAAATGGGATGATGTACCAGTGCTTGCTGTAGAAACACATGGATCTAATAGTTTGTACCAGGCTGTACAAGCTGGAAAGCAAGTAACATTGCCTGCAATTACAAGGTATAAACATTTGTGCACTCTGTTAACAGTGTTTTATTCATACCTATACAATATTTGTTCTACCAATTCTGGCCTAAATACCAAGGTCCAAGTCCTTGACAAGCTTACCCACATAGACTGTGTCTATGAACTTAACAATATAAAAAGTGTTTTATATTTTTAATTTGCTGGTACATGTCAAAATAATCAATGTAAATCAATATACACAGCATTGCAATTACATTGGGAGCAAAGACAATTGGTAAACAAGCATTTGAACTTACCAAATCCCACCCAATTATACCATGCCTTGTTTCAGACGAAGATGTTGTGAAAACTATATCTCAATTCTTAGGTTTGTTGTTAACTTTATTAGATATTCATTGCTTTTGTTGTAATCTGATGAATTTATATTAAAAATGTCAATTTTGCTGTTGGTGAAATTTTTATTAACTGTGATAGCCTATTTGTTCATAAATCTCAATAGAATCGATCAAACTAAATTGAAGGCTTGTATAACTATTATATGCAGTGTAAAAAGTGGTGCCTGGAATGTAGGCCAGTGTGTACCAACAATTTAGGCTTCATTTCCAATGTTATTTTATGGATTCTTTATTTTAAGTTTTGAACCTATTTCAGATGATGAAAAGATATTGGTTGAGCCAGCTTGTGCTGCTTCTATTGCTGTGTTATACAATGGAAAGTTAAAAGAGCTTGCAAGCTCAAACCCTAAACTTGGAAATGTTAAAAAAGTTGTTCTTGTTGTTTGTGGTGGTAGTGGTGTAACTATTGAAATGCTTAAGAACTGGAAACAAATGTTTAACATAAAATAATACAGAATGTGTTATAACTTGTATGTGTATGTGTAATTTAAAAATGATACATTCTTATTTGCTCTTCAAAATAATGAAAATATATAACATTCCTGTATATG
Organism: Ciona robusta; assembly: GCF_009617815.1. NCBI lineage: Eukaryota > Metazoa > Chordata > Ascidiacea > Phlebobranchia > Cionidae > Ciona > Ciona robusta. The sequence goes on along the minus strand of NC_143245.1, from coordinate 596,941 downwards.
TATTAACATATTTTCACTTTTAAATTGGTCGCATTCATTATACCTCGTCTACATGAGTGGTGTTTAAAACATCAAAATAAATTCCAATTTATTACAGAATGTTGTGACTATTTTTATGCCCAAATCCATCGTCAGGTGGCGTAACTGCGCTTGTTTCTAGGGAGTTGTTGCTAAGGGCTCACCGCTTTCGTTTTCGCTACTCACATACACTTGTAAGGATTCCAGTAGTCTGTTTATTTAGCTGCTCGCCGAATACAATAAATTTAAAACAGCGCGCTTCGAGACAGAAAGGGTTTCTGAGTAAACACTCTTGTAAGGTTACTTGCTATAAGAAGGAAACGTAAAGGGTATAAATATTTTAAGCAAAGGTATACTAAGCGGCGATAAAGCCTGTTATTTATGTATATAAGCGTATTTCTAAGTAAAGTTCTGGTTTTAATGGGCATACTAGCTAAAATATTGTACTACAACTATTTTAAGACCTAAAATATAAGCATATACAGAGTATATCGCAATATTTAACCAAGCATCCATTGTTGTGGCCCAATCGCAAATAAAAAAGCTCAGAAACGTTAATTTAATGTAAAAATAAAACACTGCAACAAACTAATTTGCTTACCAATGCAATCTAGGACATATTTCTCAAATTATTAGGTTTGTAGAGTCAAATATGGACGGAATAAACAATGCAATTGTTGGAAGGAAAGCGATCAGTTCAAGTGGTGTAGATAAATTAAAGAAGAAGAAAAGAAAGAAGCGAAAAATTAAAGAAGGAAAAAGATCTTCAGCATCCAGCACTTCAGCTACAGGGAGTCCGGATTCAGAAGGTAACTACACAAATATTGCTTGTGTTATTTAAACATTCTCTGTATGCGGTTAATCATTAAATCACAATTGGCTATTACACGCTTCACTACACAAGTAGTTCTTATAATGAAGGTTGTTTAATGCTGACACAGTCAATCATCAAATGGTATGGTGGCCCAAATAAATGCTTGTGTAATATTTAATGAAAGTCATTTAGAACAAATACTCATTAAAGTGTCTTTGTACTGAACAGGATACTTTCGCACCATGTCGACTTTGGTTCCATGAAATATAATGTGAACACAAATATAAAATAACAGTTCAGAAATCAACCTAAATAATGTATTAATGCCCGTTGTTCCATTAGGTCGAGTCCGTCCACACAAAGCAAGATCTGCTTTATCCTGTCCACCCAATATTAACCAGCAGTCAAAACGAAATGAAGCAGATTTAACGGACGTTTGCGAACAGTTTAATGAAAGCTTACGATGGTTTCCTTACATTCTGTCAAATTCGAGGCCTTTCAGGGACCAAACCAAAGCTTCTACCGCAGAAAGTGAAACTGAGGAAGAAGAGAGAATCGCAGTGTATAAAATGAACCGTAGGAAGCGGTACCTAGCCGCCCAACAAGCATTACTTGCTTTATACCCTGACACAAACAACGTTTATGCTGGTAACACCGATGACATCCATGACAGCAAAGATGCTGCAAAGCCGATTTCTCCGCGTCGATCGCATTCAATACCTGACAACACATCATCCTACACTCCAACCACAGAAATACCAAAACTACGGCTCCAAAGTCCGAGACAAACTTGTGAAACTTTCGACTTAGCAGTAAAGCCACTCACGACCACCCTTGATAATGCATTAGTACAGCAGGTTCTGTAGCGTTAATACAACTTATTATTATTCTCATATGTTACTGACATACCCATTAAGCTGTTATTGTTACATTTGCACAAAGAAGCGCTTCATAATTTTTAATGTTCCCCCGATTTTAAAACAAAATATTTTTCAACCATATATATGCAATGTCAATCCAAATGTGCGTTTTAAATGGGCTTCACTTAACATGAACTGCCGTGTTTTTCATGTTTATAACCCCCCCCCCTTTTTTTTTTTGTTTATAAAAGTTATGAGACAAAAGAATTATACAAGTGATGTACTGCGTTACGGCGTGGCAGGCAAGCATCAGTGATTCATATTTGGTCCTTTACTTTAACTTGAGTTGACTCATTATTAACAGTTTACTTTTTCAATAAACCCGTTCTCCCGAAATGAGTAATTTCCAGAGGAATGAAACCACTTACAAGTGGCTTCAAGCACGCCAAGCGTTGCGTTACAAATAGTGGAGTGGTTTTGAGGTGTCCTGTTGCTTTCACTGCTGGACAACACGCGTTTACCATCTATTGTATACAAGGTACTCAACACGGCAGTAATCTTGTTTCACCTTCAAATTATGGGTCATCGTGTTGACAAGATATCTTGCCTTTATAACAAAGTGGGGCAAGTGTAGAGTTACAATACTCGAGGTGATGCCAGCATATCAAGATATTGTATCGCACATAGATATACAAGCTACCGAAACATGAGACGCGATATTTGCTTTTTGATAACTGACGCCAGTGAGTCACTATCTGTGAATACATTCTACAAACACGGCACTGAATAGTGAATACACCAAAGAGACAATACTACCCTTTAATGATTAATTAATAACAACTTCCGAAACAGGAAGCCAGAACAACAGACAAGCAATGAAGCCACTGCCTACAAATTAATATTACCATCACTTTTTACATTACATATGTTCTGTATGCTGTTTATACAAAACCCACTACCATATTTAAGTTGCATTTAAATTGCAACGTAAATGTTATATATGGGTTTTAGTTTTGCTGGTACCTTGTAAAACTGCAACATGGCAGATAAATACAACATACCAGCCCAACCTATTACACATATTAATGAACTACATCTCAAAAGCCACGATTGTTGACAATTAACGTAATTTTCAATAGCTGCTAACTGTTCAGATTAGATAATCTAAGTATACGTCAGACGCGGTAGAACAGTTGATTAACACGTCTGCCTCTAACCCAGAGGTAATGGGTTCAAGGCTCGTCGCTGATACCCAAAAAGTAACATACTTAAAAACTTGTAGGGGCGCGAGGTGTATAAAACAGAACACCCGTGTTATAATGGCTGTTGTTTCCGGCCATGTGAGGATAAAGTAAGTTACGTTCATTCATATCTGTGCAACCATGCCGACCAAAATATTCTAGTTGCTCCAAATGCAACAGGAATTGTTTCTATGGCTATGGGTAACAGCATTTAAATTGGTTGCTTTAATTTTTATACTCAACATTTATCCAGAGCTCTTCTAAAGGTTTGCATTCCAAATGTGTCCCATATTTCCCAGATGGGATAACATTGCTTTTAAACCACTGCTTTACCTCTAAAAACACAACATATTAGTTTTGTATAATAGATGATAAATTTATTTCACCATGAGTGTAATTTGCATTTGTGATTCCTATGTAACTTATTAGATGTATCTCGATTAAAGCAATTTACAGCAAAGCAAAATTATTTACAACATAATGAGTCAATTAAAGTTGTACTTGCATATCTTTTACTTTGTGATCCCGATAACCCCACACGCCAATCTTCCTCCAGCGTTCCCTGTTGTCTTGCTTTGTGGATGAGATGTGAGACCAAGGTCATCTACATCAGCGTGCACAACAACAGCTCTTCCAATCACTGAGTTAATCCCTGTAAGCGTGACGTACTTATCGCTGATGTTAACCTCTGCTACACCACTTGAATCTGCCGTCACATTGCCAAGGTCTCCAAAATGTCGAACCTCTGCCTCTGGTGCTCCGTGATCGCATTTCTGTGGGTTGAAATGACCCCCAGTGCTTGTGCAACCATTGGTGTGGTCTCCAAACTCATGAATATGAAACCCATGCTTGCCAGCAGCCAACCCTGTAAGCGATCCACTAATCTTACATGGCTCCCCGTCCCCAGCTTGCGAGAACTTAATGGTCCCACTCACACTCTCGCTTCCCTTCATTACACAAACAGCTTCAAGAACCATATTTATCGTGATTTATCGTTTTCCTATAATCAGAGAGATTAGCTAAACCCAAAACTTCTTAACCCTTTTTTGCAACAACCAAAATACTAAACATAAATTAATAGCAAAACAGCCACAGTTGACAATAGGTTTTGTAGGCACATGATTACTAATTCGAGTAATTTAACTTTTACAAAGCCAACCAAAACAGCTAGTTGTAATGTTACCAGGGTTAAGAAGCATTGCCTTATTAAACCAACAATTGCACACAGCAGAAATAAACAGAACGTCAGAACCACATCTAATATGAATGTGTTGCTATAAATCATATAAGCATTTTTGAACCATAAAACTACAAATATTGTAGTGCTGTAATTTAACAAACAAATGTATCTAAATAGTAAAAAAAGTAAGTGTAAAACTATATCTATAATATGCATAAGGTATTTGGGAAATTAGCAGAAGTATGTTTTTAGAGTTAGGCCTATTCCACTGTATATAAAAACTTTTAAAAAGTGATATAGTAGTACACTAAAAGCATCTAAAAGACAAACACCCTTTTAAAAAAATTCTCTACTTAAATTAATTGCATAGAATTACAATTTACAAACTAAAAAGCAGCATTTTGCATAAAGGGCTAATTCTGTTTAGAAAAGTGGACAATGCTGTGGGCAAAGTCACCTAGTACGATAAGTCTAGAAAAGTGGGCAATGCAAGTCACCTAGTAATATAAGTCTACTCTACAAGAATATATTATGGACAAGTGAGATAAAGTTATTGCTCATAAAATACACAATTAGTACTAACTTTTGGCAGTTATTTTAGAGACAATAAGTCTACCACCTGACCTAACTATAAAAGTAAAGTCGTGCAGTACAACACAAAGTAAAACATAATGTAATTTATAAATTGGGGTGACGGTGACAGATAACCCCTTTGTTACGTCTATAAGACTATAAGCACAAGCTTAAGATTAATTAGGCTTCATACATGCACTTCCCTGCCACCCACACCTCAGATATTTTAACATCTTTCAAAACCTGAGGATTTTCTGGCAAATTGAAAGGTACGCCATCATTCTCTAAAGGTACATCTAACACAACAAAGTCTGCTTGGAATCCTTCAGCTATTTTGCCCTTGAATGTTTCTGCCTTATCCACATATGCTGAACCTGTTGTGTATAAGTTAAGAGCTTCCTCAAATGTGAGACACTCTGATGGAATGAAGGAAGAATTGGATTTCTGATCAGTACGAAAAATCGCATCAAACATTCCATACAAGGGGTTGATGGATTCAACTGGACCATCGCTACTTCCACCACACACAATCCCATTATTCATTAATGTTTTCCAGGGGTATATACATTCAAACAAAGCTGGGGGTAACTTGTCTCGTATCCACACTGAATCAGTTACGACAAACGAAGGTTGTAGTGTAGGTGTCACTCCACATGCTCGCATCCTGTTTAAAAGATCGTGCCGCAATATTTGGCAGTGAACGAACACAGGTCTTTTATCAGGGCTAATTTTCACTTTTTCCAAGCAGTCCAAAGCAATGTCCACTGCTCTATCACCTATCACATGCAACTCAGGTCTGTATCCTTTATCATCAATGATTTGTAATATCTTCGCCAACTGCTCCCTGTTCTGTAACACCACGCCATAGTTTTCTTTCCCATCCAGCAAAGATAGATACGGCTTCGATATGGCAGCAGTGTTGGTGCCTAACGCTCCATCTAGAAACACCTTGATGCAGTCACATGATAAGTTCTTGTAAGATTCATCCAAAGATTGAGGAAAGTTTGGACTCCCCATATCAGTATACCAGGGTGCTATGTAACAAGCTATTGGCAGCAAACCATCTTTAGCAAGCTCGGCATATTCATTCCAATGCCTCCTTTCAATAGAATGAACACTGGTGATCCCATTTTTCAAGCAATCATCCAACCCTGCCAAGATATTCTTCTTCTTCTCTTCACTTGACTCGGGGGGAACAACATCCGTGACCAATTGAACACCCCCATCTTCCCTGAGGACCCCAGTGAGCTGCCCAGCGAGATGATGACCCAGAGGATAACGATCGAGATGACCATTATCTGGATCTTTTATATCATTCGTTATATTCGCTACTTCCAATGCTTTACTATTAGCTACGATAATATGAAAACAAACTCTGTTTAAAAACACAGGTCTGTCAGGAATCACTTCATCGATGTCTTCTTTGGTTGGTATTCTATCCATAAACTCATGGTCCCAGTTAAACCCTTCAATCCAACCCTTGCTATCATCACCATCAATTGCAGCTTTCAGTCTCAGCTGCAGCTCTTTCACAGTTTTAGGAAACTTGAGATTCCATTTGCTCCGGAGTAACTTTCCGTGCCATGAAGCGTGGATATGGGAGTCATGAAAACCAGGAAAGATCCATCTTCCTTTTACATCTCTCACGTCACCTGTGGCCTCCGGAGCTTCCCTATCCCCGCATCCAACGATCTTCCCCGCATCTTGATCCACCAACATCCACGAGCCTATCCTCCCCTCTCCCAACCAGATCCGAGCATTTTTGAACAAAATCATCGCCCAGCAAACATTATCTTACTACATGCAACACTAATGCAGATCGCTGATCAACCTATGATAAAAAAAAACATTGTTATCCTTTTTTAACTAAGATTTAAGCAGAATCAAGCACCCACAAACAGATATTTTTTAAAAAGTTTCCAAAACAATTATTGATTAAAATAATATAAAGCAGTAGTGAGTTTGTTGCTGAAGTTATAAAGAATTTCACCTCTGTAAAAAATGCAAGAACAAATAAATTTGGCCAATGCTACAATTTAATCGAAGGGAACAAAAACAGTTGTTGGCACAGCAGTTCAAAAACATGTGATTATAAACTTAAAATAATGGTAGCTAGCTTGCAAAAATGCTGTAAAAATTTCAAACAAATTTAACCAAAGCCCCATTTATTTTGATCCAGCCCATAAGGCTTGAGGCACATTTTAACAATATAAATATAGTAAATCCCAAATATAGTTAATTCCAAATAGAAAAGCAAGGTAAACTAATTGGGAAATGCAGACTAACCAATTCCTTTTGACCAGCAGGCGAATATCAAAAATTAAATAACGTCATGAATCATGATTCAGATACAAAAACGCAGCATTAAATAATGAAAGAGCCCACACAACTGCAGTTCGACCATGTTTCTCTTATCCAGTTAAATTTAACTTGTTCTTTGAAAATTTAACATAGAAATTATTTTAAAATTTCAACATATTAGGAGATACAAGACACCAAAACTTATTTCCTTTTCTTCCCACCACCCGCACCACTTTTGCCTTTAGATTGTTTCGAATTCTTCCCTTGAGGTCGGAGGTCTTTTTTCATTCGTTTATCGACAACTTTGAACTTACCACTGACACCCGGTGGTCGTCTAACTCGTTTTCCAGTGCCCCGCTTCGCGAAAACATACGTGGTGTTCTCTTTTTTCTTTTTTAGCAAACCTGCTTTTTTATAAATGTTCTTTATATGCGCAGCCTTTTCTTTAGTTGACATATCAGCTGTATCTGAAATCCCCTCCGCTTGTTTCCTTGCTTTCTCCATTTTCTTGGTTGCCTTTCTCTTCTTTCTCGCCTTCGCTTCAACAACTTTCTTAATCGTCCTAACATTGATTCCTTTGTCCTTGGAACCATAGAAATCCATCATATCTTTGGACACATGGTGTCGCAAATGATTTTTAACAACCCTCTTTTTCTCATCCTCTAAGAACCAATCGGGCAGAGCGCATTCCTCGTCGTTAAAGGTATACCGGTTAAACGAATCATCAATCACATCTCGCTTGCGTTTATTAGAAGTTGCGATCACTGTTCCCAATGCCAGAGCTTCTGCATCCAACTTTTGAGTTTTTTGCTTCTTACCTTTAGTTGTTGTAACAGGTTTAGCTTCATTAAGCGTTTCTTCTACATCATAGTCGCTATCGCTATCGGATGAATCGCTGTTATACGCCTCAATCTTCTTCTGCACTTCAGTTTTCTCTTCTACCTCTTTCTTCTTCTTTTCAACACGATTTTCGTAAATCTTCCTCGCGGATTCAATTTCTTCCAACTCATCCAAATCATCGGCGATGTTCTCGAACTCCTCCTTTCCAAACCAAAGCTTTGTTTGATAATCATCTTCAACTTTATCTTCCAATGAATGGATGAGTGGATTCCCCTCATTATCACCCTCATCCTCCTCCTCCTCTTCCTCTTCCTCACTGCTCCCACTCCCCTCTTCATCCGATCCCTCTTCCAACTCGAACTCCTCCACATTCTCCATTACCGTTCCCATCTTCCGCGCAGAATTAATCTTCGAAAGAGCGAACAGCTCCATATCCTCCTGGCTGTTGGTGGAAGTAACCATGTTGCTCATTCGTTCGCGTAACTTTTGTCGCTCTTTTGTCACAACCTTTTTCTTTTTCTTGAGTTCTCTTGTTTCATTCTCTTGTATCTCTTGGATCTTTCTCTCCATCTCTTCCTCACTATCAACTTCTTCTTCGTCATTCTCTTCCACTTCTTCAACCTGTGGAGCATTTAACTTTTGCCACTTTTTATGCCACTTTAAAAGCGCTTTGATCTCTTTTTTACCAAGACGTTTGATATCTTTGACATGCTCCTTTATTTCATCGGTCACGAGAGGATGAACTTTTTGATCGTCATCCTCAAAAACAATCTCGCTGATCTCGCTTAACATTTGCATTGGTTGGGCACAACCAAGAAACTCCGAAACAGTTTTCTTCATGTACAGCAGATCCTTGGCTTCATCGCCATATCCCTTTGCCTTCTTCTTTTTCTTAGGTTCAAAATCAAGGATATTGACGGGTCTTGTCTTAGCTTCAACTTCTTGAAACACAGATTTTGGGTCAAAAAACTTTTTATCGATTTTATCCGGACTTTTAAACCCTTGGCAAACAACAAATATTTCGGCCGACACATTTCTTGAAGCTTGGGGCTTTGTGGCGTGAACTTTGTTAAAAAGTTGCCCGAAAATCCACATTAGAGCTTGGTAATCCTTGGACCTGAATACCTTTGTAATAAACCATCCTCCTTTGCACAGAAACTCAGATGCCAGCTTGAGAGCAGCAAGAGTCAGCACTGATTGTGAGTAAGCATCATGAAGCCAATTCTTACCAACATTAGGCGCTCCATCATGAAGGAAGCAATCTACCTTCCACTTATGGAGTTCCCGTCTAAGCTGTGTCCTGCAACTTTCTTTAGTGATGTCATCTTGGAAAGTAACACACTTGGGAACGGGGCGAATCGGGACGAGATCCACCCCCACAATAATACTCGACATAGGCATATGTTCCGATGCTACCTGTAACCAACCACCAGGGGCAGCACAGAGGTCCACGCATGCTTGCGACGATTGTAAGAAATTAAACTTTTTATTAAGCTGCAAAAGTTTGAACGCAGAGCGAGCACGATACCCAGTTTCTTTTGCTAAATGATAATATTTATCTTTACGGGCCTTCGCAACTTGCTTCTTCTTACCCATTGTACAAAGTTAAGTTGGCAACCTACACAATTGTACCTGAGTATAATATTAAGTTAATACATTAAATGGAGACTGGAGTAATTATAAGTCTAAAACTTAGTTATGACAAATGGGCAGTGGGCCAACTCTGCCCTAAAATATCATTACCCATGGCGCGTCATCCTACAGGACCTCACCCACTAAGAATATAATGGTTTATATTAAATAGTTAAAGTTACGACTCATTAACAGATCATCACTTTCTTTTTTCACAAGTGGGCGCTCATTTTTTTATTATTATTTTTAAAAATTACACAAAGAAACACTTTAAATTGGTAATAAGTGTAAAACAAATTACTTAAATACTGAAAATACCTTTATAAATATATAAAACACTAGTAAGGACATCTTTCCCAAATTAGGTAGTTATATACGCTCTTTCGTTCTGTTTACTATTGTCGGCTCTGTGGTGTAACGGTTAGTGTGCCATCGTTTAATCTCTCTTTTTCGTTCTTACCGGGTTCGAGTCCCGCATAGTGCAATACGTTTTTTTTTTGTCAAGTTTTTTTGTGTGTGATTAGCACTTTTAGGTTAGGGGTTAGGGGTTAGGGGGTTAAGTTTTATGTGTGTAAACTGTAAAACTAACTGTTAGTAAACGATTTTTTATAAAATATTTAAATACTATACCAATACACGTTTTATATGTCACAAAAACGACGTTTTGTGAAAAAAGAAGAGTGATGACTGTTAATGAGTCGTATGTAATAGTTAAATCATAATGCTACCACGTCAAACTACTTTCTTAGTGGAAAAAATATTAACATTTGATTTGTTTAAAGTTTTTGTTGGCACTTATACCAATAAACTTAATATTAAAATTCAAGTTTACTTATCTGTTCCAACATCTTACTTATTATATCTTATAAACGAAGAAAAGGAAATTTACTCCCGATTATAAAGTTGATATAGCCTCGCTAAATCGAAAATTCAAAATACGCAGTGAAACTGTAAACATGACAATCCTATATTATTCGATAGACTAACGGTAGGTAGCTACTTATTTTCGTGGAATCTTAACAATATTGCAATGTTTTGACCGAAAAACAAAAACACGCTGCTATAAATTTCACGCATGAGTAGTTTACAACTGCCCCACGTGACTTTGCAATTCTATAATCACAACGATTCGAGTCAGTAAACAAACTTTTTGATTTCTACAACCAAAAAAACGTTACGCGGTCTTTTAAAAACAAAGATGATATTTAAAACGTACAACTATTAAAAAACTCAATATAATGGTATAAAACTATAAATAATACATATGTATGTTTTATCATTAATAAAACAATGTATTCTGCAAGGTACTAAACAATCTCTAGTTTGGTGCAAACACAACCGCAAGGTGGTGGTAGAGATACCGGGTGATTTATTCAACAGAAATACATAAGAAGCATCAAGATATGTATGTTATTATGTATGTGTCTTATTTATCCTCCTGTGGCGGGGCAACGACCGTTATTATAATATGAGTGTTCTGTTTCATGCACCTTGAGCCCGCTTATGAGTTACCCTGTATGTAACTTTGTGAGTAATTGTTTTTCTGTTTGGCTGACAATTTAGAAAACCTCTATAACTATTGGATTGAATTAATGTATAGCTCAGTGGTAGGAAAAGTGTCGACCAAATACGATCTGATAAAATAAGTATTACAGATTGATGATCCAATTTACCGATGGAGATTGATTTACAGTTTTGCAGGAATGCCCATGTTACGTTAAAGGAAAACGATTTCGACATCTGCAAAAACTTTTATGCATCGCCATTTGCGAATTAATTACAACAGAAAACGATCGCAATCACGTTGATTTACTGATCGATGCTTCTAATGTATAGTAGTCGGTGCCACTGATTACTCCATGTTGTATAATTGGGTCGTGGTCGTTCCCATGGGGCCATGCTGCTGTTATAAGTCTGGGAATGACGTGTGCCTGCCGTGAGTTAGTTTGTTGATTAAATGATCATTACTTGCGACGGTAGCTTCGATTAACATGAAGCAAGCCAGAGTTAGTTGGATTTGTACCTCAAGAGGTGCCAGACATATATAGGCGGAGTCAATGGGTGCCAGATATAGGCAATGCTTGGTATGCTAGGATAGATAAGCGAGCATTACAGTTCAGTTTGCGCATCTGCTACGGTGTGCATTTAGACAAATGTTTTGCCCAAGCATCTATTCTTTGCAATATAAATGACAACAACTTTATCCTCACGTGGCCGGAAAACGACAGTCGTTTAACACAGGTCTTCTATACTATAGATGCTTGGGCTTCTATATTACGTATTTAAGTTGTTTTGTCCAATACCTATATATAATGTAAAATGGAGTTTCTTTAACATTTTCCCATAAAATGACCTTGAAAGATAAAAAACACTTTTTCAATTCTTTGTAGATAAGCTCAAAAACAAGTAGGAAATATAGTTAATTGCATTGCATGACAAGAAGTAATGGTAACTAATATCATACAATGCGAATATTTGTTTTCCTTTCCTCCTTCAAATGCGTTGCAGGCATATTGTACAAAAGAAATGCTGGTAACTAAAACATAACGAAACAACTAAAAATATAACTAAAAACAACGTAAAATAACAGTTAACTATACGATTACCTTGTTTGTGATTTCTCCTATAAATCAACCCGTTCATGCTCATGATATATGATGCTTTATCCACGTGATTCGTTGTCATAGATGAAAGGGTGTTCGTCATATCATGGTTTAATGACGTCACGAAACTATCATGTTTCGTATAGAGGGGACGCAAAGCCTGTATTGATGTAATTCATACTTCCTGTTGAAGCTCGGTTTAGCGTGGCTTGATTGAGAATAATAATCGTGGATTCTGAGTCAAGCTTATGCGTTTTGGAGTTCGTTTCGTTAGCATTTGAATTAGACAGATGTTGTATTCGTATAATGATGTTGGGTAAGATAGATAAGGTTAGCATGTGATGTTCGATGTTTCCGGATCGTGTTTTGAACAACAACGCTTTGTTAGGGCCGTGAGAATACGGTTATAATTCTATAACTTTTTGAGTTTACTACTATAATTGAGACGAGAAAAGAAAATGAAAACATGGACTATTATTATCTTATCCCATCTAATGTATATGGTTGCTTGGTCCTAGAGTTAAAGTTGGCAGCACAAGGTTTGTTTAGTGCTGGCCCAATCACCAGTAAATTAGAAATCATCAGGCTAAAAAAATCGATCCAATTACGCGAGGTAAAATACAAAAGACACCAGGGGCGCCATGGCCGCTGTAATAAGAAGAGACGATGGAAGGAACAGTATATAGAAAGCGAACCTCTGCGGCATATTGCTTATGAATATTTCAGTGCACGGAGAGGTCCGTTAAATTAGTTGTCGTTATACAATAACGCAATCCACTGCGACAGTCATCGCTAGTTCACTTGTGATAATAATAGGAAAGTTTGTGTAGTGGTGGGGTGCGAAGGTAGCAAGGTTATTGCAGTATAGACCTTGTTTCCATACGCCTATGTTAGTGTATACTGGCTGGTTGCATGTATTAGAACAGCATAAGTAAATATGGGAATTAATTAGACGGACGAAACTAGCCCGGGGCTTCGGTCCATTAGGATATGTTTATATAATGTTGCTGATGATATCTCTCATCTAATATTTATATCTTCAATGTTCAGATTCGTGTGGTCGTACTTTAAAGTTATTGCCAGGGATCGTTAGTGATGGATTGATGTTTTTTTTCTATCAAGCTATATTTCAACATAAAGTTTGTGGTTGGAAATCTACTTGGTCGCAATGGTTCGCCGAAGGTGCGAGAACTTGTTATGGGGTGTTGGGTTTATAGCTGGAGTTTGTATCGGGGCATTGATTGTGACGCAATTCACGGACAACAATAACAATAATGACGTCACAATCAGAATAAGAAGGGAAGCGGCTTCTTCGTTCGTGAACGCGACAACAAATACTTCGTCGAAAAACCAAGGGATTTACCCACACGATTACATTGACTTAGCAACGAGGAAAAAAGGTTAAAACACCTGTTTTATGTTCTATTGTTAAATACAGTAGTGTGGGGTAAGATCGATGCTGTTGTCACATAATATGCCATTTTTTTCTAATTGAGCTTTGAACAATTACCAACGTTTTTTAGAGATGCGAAGATACGGTTTTATAATTCGATAAATATTCTAAACTCAATGGCAAATTGGGACGATAAGAGAAAATAAAAAATACGGCCCATCTTACCCCACCCTACTATTATATTCAAAACAGATCATTAAAATAAACTTATTGGAAAAACATTATTATATTGTCATAAAAAAATGAAATAATATGTGGTATAGATGTTATAACTGTAATCAATTCCGTGAGTCTGACATTGATCTGGTGCTTATATGACTAGCGATGCCAAATATATATCTCCTATATCATACTATTTGTTAGACTTGGTTTTTGTCTGTTATGTTTTCGTATTACCAGATTCTTACTGTTGAATGTTATGTGTTATATTTTGCGAGTAATTGTGACAGGGATCTAAAATAAAGCATATTATAAATGTATGCTGTGTTAAAGCGAATTTAAGTATAAGGTTTTTTTTTGTTATTTGCCACGTTAGGGACCTTGACCATTATTAGCTTAAAAAATACAAAGTAATTGGAATATACGATACGAATAAATGTATCGGTACAGTGGGGTAAGATGGACACCCTATAACATGAAAAAAAATCCATTTCCATTTAGTTATATAATATGTTTCTATTGTACCCCACTGTTGCAATATATTTATCCAGATCTCATTTCAACCACTGACATTTTACCGTGTTTCTCGTTATCTCGTACCAGCAGCCTATATATAATTTATCTCATCTGTCATTCCAGGGGCGGTCTTACTCCACGTATTTGGTATGCTGTACATGTTTGTGGCGCTCGCTATAGTTTGTGATGAGTTTTTCGTTCCGGCTCTTGAGGTTTGTATGTTTTTTTATGACATTAAAACTATGCTGTATTGGTTTATGGTACTGTGGGGTAAGGTGGGACAGGTTGGCATATAATATCCCATATTTCCCGATCTTGTTTTAAAATTAACATCGCTCTTTTAGAGTTGTAAGAATGCGGGTTTACAATTCCGTGAATACTCTATATTTACTAGCACAAGGGGCGATAAAGGAGAATGAAAACATGAACCATCTTACCCCAACCACGGCCTGCTAAAGATACTATACTCGATTATGGTGACGTGGTACTTCGAAGTTTTGAGTTTGTGTCAAATGTTGACAAAATAATGAGTTAGTGGTTATCGGGTTTATTCTAAGCCTAAGGGATATTTGGCAGTATGGGTTAAAGGTTAGGAATTGTCAGCCATAAATTTGCGTGATTGTTTGGCTCGTTACGGCGTGTTATTTGTATTGCAAACCGCAAAATAAGAAAAGAAAGTGGTAATTTTACTGCTTTGGAAAACAAAATTCAATTTTTCATTTTTTGTATAAGAATATACAATTTTGGCATTACGAAAAAAAATCAATGAAATTTACATTAATATTTTATTTTACTTTCGTCACGTGACCAGGTCATCACGCGACGATTGAAGATATCTGATGACGTAGCCGGTGCCACGTTCATGGCCGCTGGAGGGAGCGCCCCTGAGTTATTTACGTCAATAATCGGGGTGTTTTTAGCTAAAAGTAACGTTGGAATAGGTAAGTGGGATTTCTTATATACCTCGTGCATTTTAAGCTGTATTATGGCGTTTATAGTTGTCTTTAGGGGCAATGCGCCAACTCTAACCTAATCCCCTGCCGGAAAAAATGTGTATGTTTGGGTTACATTTTTACGTTGTGTGTTAAAGCCCCTCCTTTACAGTAAGTTATACAACTTGTCTTAACATGTACCTTATACTATAACATATATAGTAGGGGGGAAGCCGGGACACCTTTTAATTCTATGTTCTCGTCCAATTTAAAAGTAAACAAAGAACATTCAAAGAATTTTAAAACCGTATCCTCAGCACGTCTTTCATAGACCGTTGTTAATTGTTCAAAACACGATCAGGATATTTGGATATTATATAATGAAGGTGTCCCGTCTCCCCCCTCCCTACCATACCTTACATTAATTGTTCCACAGGTACCATCGTTGGGTCAGCTGTCTTCAACATCTTATTCGTGATCGGGATGTGCAGTTTATTTAGTCATCAGATCTTACAATTAACGTGGTGGCCTCTGTTCAGGGACTGTTCATTCTACATTCTGAGTCTCGTGGTTCTCATTGTCTCGTTCACCAACTCCTATATTGAGGTAAAGATGGCTTAATATAGTAGGGTGGGGGGAGATAAAACACATTTTAATTTTATTTTCTCTTTCTATTCGGTAGTTAAAAAAAAACATTCAAAGAATTATAAAATCGTATCCTCACGACTCCCATAGACTGTTGTTGATTGTTTAAAACACGATTAGGATATTTGGATATTAAGTGCTAAATTTGTCCCGTCTTACCCCACAGTATACTGCATATACATGCAAGTATAACAGCCGGGTAACCTTAGCTTTATGAATACATAACTCAATTATTTTATCACTATTGAGTTGCATTAGCATCGATCCAATACATATTTGATGCAACCTCGCATAACCCGTAACGGATGTGCTTTGAATAAACTCGCTCGGGTGTCTCGAGAAAATTTACGAACAAATAATTGAAAAGTTGGGGCAGAAACTGTGCATATAGTTTTGGTACATATTTTTATGTAGGATTTCACAACCGCGGTGTGACGTAAACTTTTTACTAGAATAAACCATGCCTTTTGTAGTTTTGGCATGTTTTGTGTGAAATGTGACTCTTTAAAAACCAATGGCCCAGGTCCTGGGGATATGTCGCGCCACAGTTTGTGAACCATATTCCGTATAAGCACTTTCACGTTAATTTAAACTTAGTAGTTTAAAAGCAATATTTCTTGACCAAAAGACAACAGCGTTCATTAACTTATATCCACAACTTCAAACCTCAGCAACTCTCCGACTCCAACCTTCAGACATAAACCCCAAGGTTTTGTTTTGCCGCTTTAATAAAAACTAAATTGATGATTTTCAATTTTTGAATTTGAAACCGAGATACGAACAAAATTTGTCATATTTTTTGCCGAAGTTATATATTTAGGTTTTCTTGGCAGAGACTGACGATGCCATTTAGGCGAAATGTAGATTTATACTTCAATATACAATATTTTGAACTTCACTTTTGTCTGTTACATTTTCATAGCACCAATTCCTTACTGGTTACATTAGACCTTCATTAAAGTTTACAAAAAAACGGGCACGTCAAAACTTCCCGATCTCGTATAATTTAATCTGATGACGATTCAACGGTTCGTCATCCATTATTTAACGGGAAGCTTCATAAAATGGAAATCGAGCGCCAGGAGGGATCGATAAGATAGCCATGCAACTCTGCTTCGCTTTAAACCGTTTCAATGCAATTAAGTGTCACGGTCTCGATTCACCTGCCCCATTTGACCGATGGCGCTCGCTTGCTTTAAATTGACAAGTGATTTAAACGATTAAAGACCGCTTGACAGACGGCTATATAAATAAAGCATGAATATTGATGGCGTTTATTTATATGTGGGTCGCTATGAAATATTAAAGCACGCCCTCCTTTAACGAAAGGTGGGCGCCCGGTGTTTGAAATTTTAAGATATTAATAAAACATAAACTGTCACCGTTGGGAGCAAACGACCGAAATCACTTAAGTTGTAATTGAAGTTCACGCATCAATCAACGCTGTGTACGTAGGGTTTCACATACAGACTGTAATATAGTGGGGGTAGGCGACCAACCGATAAAAACTAGGACGTCAACGTTGTTCAAATTCAACTTCAAACGAGTTCAATTTATATAGTGCTTAGTTTTCATTCACTTTTAACGTCCAATTTCAGGTATTAGCACAAATATTAAAAATGAATAATGAAATGAATGAATGAATAGAACCACGGCCTATGTAGGGCCTTTGTAGGGAAACATTGCGTATACTTGGTTACAACTCGGCCCTTTGTACAGAAAAACAATCCAAATGCATTAAAATATTCGGTGTATACGTACGATGGAAAACATATCATATTACACAAATATATGACCCAACGTTGTAAGCCTATATCAGTGACGTGATATTTCGTGACGTCACAAAGTATAGTTTTTGAAATATACGTCAAGGATCAAGTGTGCGTCATACAGCGGGTGGGTCGTTAGCGGCTTAATTTTGGATCAATTTCAATCAAGGGAGGATCGATTTTATACCAAAGATAATCCTCCGGGGGAGGGTGGGGTTATATAACAATATTATGTGACACCTTAATGCGCGAAAGTGGAAATCTACAACGGAAATTAATACGCCTCGTTGTGCATGCGTTAATGGTTGGGAAAGTCTAAATTAGCAGCCATATACGGAATACTAATAAAGGAATTAATCTCGTAAGCGAATGTGCAAAGGTGCAGAACATCCCACGTAGAATAGAAAGCCACCAACAAAGAAAACTATCACCCTCAAAGTAACACACGTGGTAACTTGTAAGCGAGCACGAGGTGTATGGAACAGAACACTCGTGTTATAACGACTGTCGTTGCCCCGCCATGCGAGGATAAATAAGTTACATACGTGGTAACTCGTAAGCGGGCATGAGGTGTATGGAACAGAACACCCGTGTTATAACGACTGCCGTTGCCCCGCCATGCACGGATAAATATTAACAAATAGAGTCTACGGTATAACGGAATTGGTGTTCTTTTTCACAACTTTTTATTTCTAGCGGTTTTGATAGGACTGTTGTTTTGTTGTTACTTCCTTTTTTTCGTTGTTTTAATATTTTTATTTTCGCTATCGTATTCGTGGAGCTATTTATATGCGTTATGACTAATTAATACGCTGTGGGCAACTGAGCGGTTTAAAAAAGACTAAAGCGAATTTCACGCATCTTATTTTGGCGCAATCGATTTGATCTTCACTATCGTATTTAAAGTGATAAATACAAATTCCGTTCTGACAGAGTTCCTTAAGAACAAAGGCGTGTTATTTTAACAGGAGTAATTTCTACTTTGTTTTAGGAAAAAATGTATAAAGCAAAAAAGCTGCTTTACGACTTCCCATAGCAGGGCAAAACGCTAAAAAACCAACAAGTTCGTTTAAATTTGAATTTACGTTAAAACCTGGCGAACATGATAGCACACATCGCATATACGATGTTAGTCAAATAACTTAGTATATTGCGCAATACATAAACCACAATTAAGCGCACGTGATGGTTTTATTTTAAGCATGGCGTCCTGATGATTGCTAATGCTTTTCTAGTTCCCGCCCACACGGTCAACATGGGACGTATGTAAGGATACGGTTGGAGATGAAATATAACCGGCGGTGAACTTGAACTATAAATCGTGACGTTTGTGAATTAAACGTATTTGCACAACGATCGTATTTACGTATAGAGATAGTCACGTAAGCATATAGAATATAATACGGCTGTCGTTTGTCGCTATAGTCTGTCTTTTCTTTTTACCCATTTTTAAAATTCGCTACCAAAATTGATGTAACAAATTAAAATTGTGATAGTAGGTGGGGTAAGATGGTTTATGTTTTTAGTTTATTTTTTTGTTTTATTTAAAAGTGAACGCAAAATATTTCCAAAATTATTTAACCGTATCCTTACCAACCAAAAAGAGCTTTGTTAATTGTGAAAAACGCAATAAGAAAATATTAGATTATGTGCTGACGATATCCCACATTACCCCACAGTACTTTACCACAGATATCATGTGCTAACGGTGTCCTATATTACCCCCACAGTACTACACGTGCGCGTGGATGAATGCTAGCGATTCGTTTAGGTTGAATAGCATAACTAACTTACCACCCGCAGTAAAAAGGATAATTTTCAACTACATTCGTACATAATACTTTAATATAAAAGGTCGATTGAATATTTAAGATTTGGAGTAATGCCTAAAAGCGTTCAAGGTTTGCAGATGGAACCGCAGCTTCGCAAAGGGAATTGCGCAATTTGCATTAACGTTGATGCGAACGTTTGAAGCGGGCATGAACGACGTTAAGTGATGACGCCACTTCGTCTGACCTTAACTTTGTAACCTTTGCTATGTAACATATGAACTAAATGTAATAGGTCGCAAGGCTAAGGACCGCTAATACCCTTTTTGCATGGTCACTTTTATGCGCGTAAGTACTCGCATATTTACTCACAAAAACAAAGTTAACACGCATAACGTCATAAGCGTGTCATCTGCTGTAGGAGGTTGGTTGTTACTCGCATTATGCGAGTAAAGAATGCGGATCGTTATTCGCATTAACTTTTTACCATGCAAAAAGGGTATAATAGTTTTAATCTTATGGATCAGGCTTTAGCACAATTTATAGTTTATACAACGTTGGTAAAGCGTTATATATTTTTGTTATTTTCTAAAAGTTTCAGTTAGAATTCATCTGGTCATATGTAAAATGGAAATTAATTCCCTCAAGTGGCTTTAAAATATATATTTAATGCATTGTGTCTCAAATGCTTAGGGGTCGGACAATGATCTTTCTGGTTTGATGCAGACATAATTCAGTTTAATTTAAGTCACAAAGATTTATGGGTCACTGGAAGGTTAATTCTATGAAAAATTAATGCGTTACAATTGAATACAAAATGCTAAAACACAAATTATTAGTAAATGTTCACTATATTGTTAAAACTGTTCTTCTGGTACAAAATAAAACATAAGAAATATGTAAACAATGTTTTATCTGACATACATTTGGCTACCACTAGGAATTATTTTTAAGATACAACAACATCAGTTTCAAAATTATGTTCCGCAATGTGGCAAAGTGGTTAGCGCGCCTGTCTGTGACTCAGAGGTAATGGGTTCAAGGTTTGTCACTGTTACCAATGTGGGAGCTCTCAGGCAAAACACTTAACGACAATTGCTCTAACCCAGTGGTCACTAATGGGTTGTCTAAATTTTCAGCAATATATAGCAAAAATCAAATCAAAAAATAATTACCCACAAAGTAACATACATGGTAACTCGTAAGCTGGTACGAGGTGTTAAACTCGTAAGATAACGACTGTCGTTTTCCGGCCACGCGAGGATAAAATAAGTTACGTTCATACATTCCGCCTGATAGCATTACTAGTGGTTGGATATTTAATATTCAAACTAATTATGAGCAATTTTAACAATTCTAGAATTAATTTCCCAAACAATCAATTATTTTACATTAGGATTAATATGAAATGAACTTAGTTTGCGACGTCATTATTTTCAATCAAAAGTTATTACAAAGAAATTAAAATGTCGGCTTCAGTTTAAATATAATTATTATAGAAAACCAACGGACTAATCTAACCTTTAAATTAAAATAAAAAGAAGATAAATAACAAAACCCAAAGCTATAGAAACTATATGAACTAAACATACGAAAAGCCAGACAAACTAACTTTTGAAAGTTGAAATTAACCACATAAAAAAAACAAGTTTCATTAATTCACTTATGTTTCCCCACAGATCCAAGAAAGCATCGGCCTAATGATCATTTATGGTTTGTACGTTACATTTATGAAGTTTAACAAACCAATAGAAACCTGGGTGAAGAAAAAGATAGGAGCTTCAACACATAAGAATGAAGCAAGCAAAGTGGGACCTGAGGTTTGTGGGGTTTGTGTCCTAGTTATATTATTTATCCACACTGTCGCACAAATGTTTAAACGTTAGCTTCTAGGTTTTGAAGCTGGTTGCTACTACTATTGTGAGCGCATTTATTTTTGGGCAAGACACTGAACAGTAATTGCTCCAACCCAGCGGTCACTAATGGGTTGTTTAAGTTGCTAGCCATATAGAAAAACAATCACTGACAAAGTTACATATGTGATAACTTGTAAGCTGGCACGAGGTGTTTGAAACAAAACATCCATGTTATAACAACTGTCATTGTCATGTTATACGAAGGCCATCCAAGCTTAAATGGCTGGGGTTTCAAATATAATTACATACATACATACATAATTACTGTTAATTCTCCATTAATTCTCCATGTTATTCTCAATTAATTCTCCATTATTTTTACACAGAACTCCAAGAGTGTCCTGGCTGTTATGAACTCTATCTCCCAACCAGAGGAGCAAAAAGATAAAGTTACTTTTAGCTACGGCATCGTCCAACTTATGATGCATACGTTAGACCCAGTTACAGATGGTAAGCAATTACAATTCAATATTAAAACTTGGAAATTCCGATGATTTTGCTACCAGATATTTTATAATTCTTAAAAATTATTTTTTTTAAATGTGACACCTTTTTATTCTATTTTCCGTCCCATTTGGTAGTAAACAAAAAACATTTAAAGAATTATAAAACTGTATGCCCATGGCTCCATTAGACCGTTGTTAATTGTTTAAAACACGGTCAGGATATTTGGATATTATGTGCTAAAGATGTCCCATCTTACCTCAGTCTACTATATATCTTATTGATCCAACATTTTTCTGCCATCACTATAAAAATATTAGCGCAATAAATTTTCTTTTTTTACCAGAAAAGCAATTTCAAATATTACTACACCCCAAGCCAAACATAGCAGACAATAAGCATTGTTTGGAGACGAGAGGTTTTAATTACAAACAGTTAAATAATTCTAAAAGTCTGTTTGACATTTTGCCCACAGTTCAATTTAAGCAAGCATGCAACGTTATGTGTTCCAAGTTTCCCATCAACGTAGGGCCCATGTAGAAACATATGAACTTGTATCTAGCATTACTGATGTACTTACACAAAAGGACAAAATATAATCTATGTATATATATAAATATATAGTAGGGTGGGGGAAAATGGGACACCTTAAGCACTTAATATCCAGATATCCTCATCGTGTTTTAAACAATTAACAACGGCCTATGAGACTCATGGGAACATAGTTTCATATTTCTTTAAATGTTCTTTGTTTACTACTAAATAGGACGAGAAAATAGAGTTAAAAAGTGTCCCATCTTCCCCCATCCTACTGTATAGTTAAAAAATTTCAGGAAAAAACTGTGAAATAAAAAATGGAATATATTTATAAGAGAAAAATAAATAAATATGATAAAATAAAGATTTTTAATACATTGGTTTTTAAATGAATGAATGAAACTTCATTATATTTATCCTCGCATGGCGGGGGCAACGACAGTCGTTATACCACGGGTGTTCTGTTTCATACACCTCGTGCCCGCTCAGGAGTTACCACGTATGTAACTTATTTATCCTCGCATGGCAGGGGCAACGACAGTCGTTATACCACGGGTGTTCTGTTTCATACACCTCGTGCCCGCTTATGAGTTACCACGTATGTAACTTATTTATCCTCGCATGGCGGGCCACCGACAGTCGTTATAACATGGGCCATACATGCCTTCAAACCATTTATACCATGGTCTTAAACTTCAACCTCTCATATAGTGAAGTGGCGCCCACTTAAAAAGTCTTAAGGTGTAAAAAATTAATGAAGAATTGAATTAGCCCCTTTATGTTGGCAACCCTATACGGCTGTAAAGTGTGTGGCACATATAACATCACATGCTCACTTGCGCTTGTCTGATGGCATTATTGTCAAATACTTTCCAGTTTACGGATATGTCGTTGTTAGAATACAACTAACGGAAAATCAATAATCCCAATTTAATCGATAAAATCAGGAATTCCCAACACAGACGTAAGATTAAATATGTTTGCTATAGGCAGTGTTTGCTTGGAAGTTAACATATTTTTAAAACATCAAATACTGTTTCTAAAAACATCAAATAACTGGTAAAATTATAAAACTTGGTGGGCGTTCATTAGTGGAAAACATTAAATACTGTTTGTTGTCTTCAGCCAACATAAATCATAACTTTGGCGAGCATTTATTACTGGAACTACAGCAAAAGTGGGAACATTTTAATGCCATTTCTTTTCATTTCTTCCTATTTATTTTATTTTTTGACTTTCTTTTGCTGTTAATTTTCATCACGCTACAGTAAATAAATTTGTCATTAGTTATTGTAATCACACAGATAAAAAAAATCGGTTCCGTTACTTTTGCTCCCAGGCATAATGTAGATATTATTTATTTTCGTGGTATAAAAATAAAACCAATAATTTTATTTCAACTTGATTAAAGCCATTAGTAACTCAGGGCAATGCAACTGTACGCATGTTTTAACGCAACAAAGTACTTTAGTATTGATAGCACCAACATTTCAGATCACATATGCTGCAGTGAACATTTCATTTGATTTTAAACCAAGCAAACCCTTATGCTATGTGTAGGGTCAAAAAAGCATTAGTCTAACATATCATCTGCCATTCAGCAAGAACCTTGCCCAGCCAAACCCTTACGTAATGTTTAAGACTGAACCACTATTTTATATTAGGGGTCAAATCTAATTGAATAAATCTATGAATGTTCAGAACCAAGCAAAGAACGATCATCTCGACTTTACGCGATGGCGCGAATGAAACTTATCAGTCCAAGGATGGCTCGCACATTGAATAAAAGAGGAAGCACTGATCGTGATGTCATAAACAGGTAACAATAGGGATTCATATCAAATAATTATAAGAATAATGGGTATGGTTGATTAATGTTGAATAAAAACTTTTATTGTGATTTATGAAGTCTATGAAACATACATATACATATAGATGTAAAGTATTTTTTAACAAAAACAATACAGCATTGTATATAACACTATACTTAGTTTATACATTGTCCATTTTACTTTATCACATAATTGAAATTAAATTCTTAATTTAAATTTATAAAACGTCATAAACAAGTAGCAATATTTTCACAGCAAACAATTATAATAATACAAAAAATTGTAGGGAAATGGGCCAACTCTAACCTTAAGGATCTCATATATAACAAAACTTTTTTTCTTGTTTCTTATGATAAAGTAAAGTTAAAATCATATGCAACAAAACCGTTGTTATGGACTAAAAATAGAACAACATATATTGTTTTAGGTGTCACAACAAATATAAACTAAAACTAAGTGTATTTAATATTATTATAATACTTTGTTCCATTAATAACAACTTAACCAAATAGACTTATTTAACTTAGTATTGGTAAAAATACTCTAGTTTTATTGGTATAGTAGGGTGGGGAAAGATGGGACATCTTTTCAATCTATTTTCTCCTCCAATTTGGTAGTAAACAAACGTTTAACGATTTTTTATAAAACTTTATCCTCACGACTCTCATAGACCGTTGTTAATTGTTTAAAACACGATCAGGATAATTGGGTATTATGTGCTAAAGTGGTCACATCTCCCCCACCCTACTATAAAAACAGAACCACTGTCAAAATTAGGAGAGGTAACTTGAATAAACCAACCCAGGTACAACCAGAAAGCAAACGCCAACAGCAGCGACAAAGTTGAAGCGAAATCCACAGCGGTTATTTACGAAAACCAGGGTAAACATGGAGTATTTGTATTTAAACTATTTCACTTCGAATGATAATGATTGAGCTATATAGAAAATAAGAGAGACTGTAAATGAACGGTGTCACTTAATTGTTTTTGTGTGGCAGGCAACAATTCAAGTTATAAAAACAGTTATTTCATACATTTCATTCCTGTTTATTATTCACCAATATACGACTATTTTCCTAAAAATCTCTCAGTTATAATTCCATTATAACATGTTAAATTCGGACACAATGAATTAAACACATAGTTAAGATTTGCTGTTGCTAGACTTCATAAAAGCTTATTATTCAAAACACACTGGTTTTACAACTTATTATTCCAAACACAGTGGTTCGTGTGGTCCCGAAACCGAACGAAACATCCCCGGAAGGCGTAGCAACGAACAATGAAGTCCCACTTACAACAATAGGGGAGGAAGATGAGGTGAGAATGAATGGGGGAAGTTACATAACCTTGTTACTTGTGAACTTGTTAACCTTTGTCTGACGGGGCGACAACAGTCCTTATACCACAGGTGTTCTGTTTCATACACCTCGTGCTTGCTTACAAGTTACCACGTATGAAACTTATTTATCCTTGCATGGCGGAGCAACAACAGTCGTTATAACAGGGGTGCTCTGTTTCATACACCTTGTGCCCACTTACAAGTTACCATGTATGTAACTTATTTATCCTCGCATGGCGGAGCAACGACAGTCATTATAACACGGGTGTTCTGTTTCATACACCTCGTGCCCGCTTACGAGTTACCAGTATGTAACTTATTGATCCTCGCGTGGTGGGGCAATAACAGTCGTTAAAACAGTCGTTTGTTTTATACACCTTGTGTCCTGTTATGAGCTACCATAACTTATGATCGGGGATGTAAGTTGCTCACTCATGCACCGTGTTATAATGGCAATACGCCATTCACCTTATGTGACACCAAGTGTATTAATTATTAAATGAATGAATGTAACTTTTTTATTCTCGAGCGGCGGGGTAATGACAGTCGTTATAACACACGTCATGTGATTCATACGCCTTGTGTCCGCTTACGAGTTACCACGTATGTAACTTCGTGGGTGACTGTTTTCTGCATGGATGATAACTTAGACAACCTATTAGTGACAACTGGGTTGAAGCAATTAGCAGTAAGAGAATTAGCAGAGGATGCACACATACAATGACACACACACACACACACGCACGCACATACACACACAATAATAATTAAAAGGACTTCCCTGTATACATATATCCTTACATGTGTAGTTACTACTGCCAGTTTGAATTTATAAATAAATAATAAACAGCAGGCCCAATCTTATTCCCTGAATGGTTGTTACGAAACAGTGACATAAAACAAAACATGCCAGATTAAATATTAATAAACCAATCCAGTAATTAGGTAAATTGATTATTTACAAACATATTACTTTGTTAAAGTTTTGAATAGAATATTTTCGAAGTTGGTTAGTTAACTTTTAAGTTTATTATTCAAGTTTTCTGTTGTTTCTAGATACAGAAATGTCACAGAAAACATATAGGCTTGCATAACAATTTACAAGCAAAGTTACAGCTAAAATAAAATTACCAGAAGATATTTATAGATTAAAATACGCATGGCATTAACATTATATGTTTCAGTTTTACAACATATAACTATTTAAAATATTTAAAATGATCTTTCAATGGCTGATCTGGTATAAAAAAACATTGCATTTGTGACGTTTTGTCTGCCATCCTACGCAAAACTCTGTGATGGAAGTCTTGCCGGATGTAAAAACATCAAAATTAATGTAAAAAACACGTTTTACACCAGATGAGCCGTTAAAAGAATGTTTACATTATGCCTGGTAGCAGAAGTAACATAACTTTGAACTACTTTCTATTTCTATTCCAGACACAAAACAACCATCCAAGCAATGGAGCGGCAGACAATAGTCGTAAGTGATGTCATAATACTTATAATGTAACAAACAATTCATTATATGATTCAGAATTCCCTGAAATTCATTTAACTTGATTCTCTATATATGGGTAAATGTACAGAGCATGCGGTGATTGTTTAAATGCCAAAGTTTTAAAAACCCCGATAAATATTTTATGGATGTCCATTCTGTTCTGTTTTAAATAAAAAAGATCTTAAAGCAACAAACTAAAAAGTTAAAAGTTTGGCACAACTTGCTTGTCAGGTTAGGGGAATTTAAAGTTAAAATCATCAAAGCTGTGCAAAGAGTCTATATATTTTATATGAGTAAAAGTGTGGCATAATTTATAACATTTAGTTTATGTTGTTTAAATTTAGATTAAGTTTTAATATGAAGGATTAGTTAAAGTAAATTTAAAACTAATAATTGAAGTTTAAAAATAAATCAAATATTTTTACTATTGAATTTACATAATATGAAGATGTATTACAACACAAGCTAAGAAGCTGAAACACAAGCTGTTACATTTTGTTGTTGTTTTAATCCTTCTTAAACTTTGCTGTAATTAAAATAATGGAGGTTACCTTAAATATTTTATGAATGTCCATTTCCTTTGACTTTAAATGGGTAAAACTGTGGCGTAATTCAGGATATTTATCTACATCAAATCTACATAAATCTGACGTAAGACATCAATATACAATTAATATGTTTTGTTTTTTTACCGACTAACGTCTGGTCCGATTTCATTTTTTGTTGTATTAATTAATATGATCAGTTCTTTTGATCGAAGAAATGAACAAAATTTGTAATTATGTTTTATTTTGTTTAAAACCTGGATACCAAATTTAACTATGAGAATAACTATTGTTACAGGTTCTGATGTCATAGATGAAAACGGCTTTAAAGTTGTAAGTCACTTCCGTTACTCTCGTTGTTTTTGGGGACGCTTTAAATTATTTATTTATTAAAATCGTTTAATTAGATTGCGGAGAGGAAGCACTCTGGGATTCCCCCAAACGAGGAAGTGGAAATGAGCGATATGCTTGACTTGAGTTGGCCGGAGACGAACGCTAAGCGGTGTATCTACCTCGCAATAGCTCCCATCATGTATGCGCTGTGGATAACTCTGCCTGATGTTCGAAACCCAGTAAGTGGAAGATTAATTATTAATATGTTGTAAACCATGGTGAACTATCTATGGAGTTATCGCACCAGGCTATTGTTGATAAAATTATTTCAAACCAACTTTTTAGTGCTTGTCAAACTTGTAAAAACTTTTCAAGTTCTAATTTAACTGGTTCTGTTTGTTACACATCAAATTTAAAAAAAAAGTTTTTACGACATAACGCAATAAACACATGCAAAAGTTATTGTTAACTAATACACCCCCTGTGTTTATGAAAGTTTGGCGCCTATTTCATTTTTACCCCAATATCACATTATACATGGTTGAGTTCCTACAGCAAAGTGTGTCATGAGTGTGAACCTTGGTTTAACCATTACCAGTAATTTAACTGAATGAATGTAACTTGCTTTATCCTCGCATGGCCGTAAAACGAAGTTATGTGTGGCTGATAAATTGACAACCCATTAGTGACCACTGGGTTGGAGCATTTGTCGTTAAGTGTCTTGCCCAAGGACACATACACCCACAATGGTGGCAGCGACCAGCCTTGAACTCATTACCTCTGGGTTTGAGGCAGACGCGTTAACCAACCGTGCCCAGGCGTAACTGAAAGTGTTCAGCTAACTTTACCATAGATAACAATATGGAAAGGAAAAGAAACAAAACTTGTTTTACAGAATGGCATTTAGCTATCAATACTTCCCATGCTTTTACATAGTACAATGCTTTTTTTAACACAGCCTCCCCATCCCCTGCATTACTACAATATGGACATTCTCACTTACTTAACTTCATCTGTTCCCCAAAAAAGTTTCACAGGATTACCTCCCTTGCATTTATAAATGCTTGGCTCACGACCCCCCTTCCCCATGCAATACAACAATATAAACATTAAAACTTACCTTGTTCCGCAGAAACGCGAGAAATGGTTTATGTTCAGTTTCTTCGGGAGCATTTTATGGATCGCTGGTTTCTCGTATCTTATGGTGTGGTGGGCTCACCAGGTGGGGCTAGAGAGTTAATATGTGACATATTTATACAGCATAATTTGTCAAATCAAAATATGTTTATTATTGACATCACAAAAGAATCAATGACATCACAACACAGGTTGGGGAAACCATTGGTTTCTCGGAAGCAGTGATGGGATTAACTTTCCTAGCAGCTGGTACCTCAGTACCTGATCTTATTACAAGTGTTATCGTTGCAAGGAAAGGATTGGGGGACATGGCGGTGTCAAGCTCGGTGGGAAGCAACATATTTGATGTCACTATTGGGTGAGTATTATAAGTGTAGTATATCATAATGGATGCAACTTATTTAACCTTGCACGACAGTCGTTTTATGACACTGGTGTTCTGTTCCATACACCTCGTGTCCGCTTACAAGTTACCACGTATGTAACTTATTTATCCTCACACTACTGGGCAAAATAAAGTTCTTATAACATAGTGTTTTATTTCTTACACCTGAGTGATATTTAATATAAATAAGGTATAATTATATTTATAATGTGAATGAATGTCACTTATATATCCTTGCATGGTAGAAATCTATGTACACTAGTTTTTCCAACAGCTAAATTGTTAATACAATGAAATATACATTAGATGTGCAAAACATAACATGGTGTAAATTGAAAGTTGCCCCACCATGCAAAGATAAAGGGACACCCATATCTAAATACACAACAACCAATAAGATCTGATTAACCTTAACATTCCAGCCTTCCCTTCCCATGGTTTGTATCCTCACTTGCTCTTCATGGTGGGAGTCCCATCGCTGTCGAATCCAAAGGTTTATTTTGTTCGATTCTCCTCCTATTTGCGATGTTGCTGTTCGTTGTGATCAGCATCGCGGTGTGCAAATGGAAGATGAGCAAACGACTTGGGATCACAATGCTCCTTCTTTACGTTGTCTTCCTTGTTCTCAGTCTGCTACTTGAATTTACTGTTATCCAGTGCCCGGTGACCACTGGATGATGTCATCGGTGATGTCATTTGGTGATGTCATTGATAATGTTATTGATGATGTCCTTTGGTAATACCATTGGTGATTTCATTGATGATGTTATTGATGATGTCATTTGGTGATGTCATTGATGATGTCATTTGATGATGTCATTGAAGTGCGAGAAGTGTTGAAACATTAGTGCTCGTTATTTAAACTCGCGCCACAAGATCTTTAAGGTCGTGGAAAATTGTTTCACTTTAAAATCGAAATATTATTTACGACTAAATTGCGCAACAAAGTAACTTAATTCGTTAAAGCTTTTCAAAATGTCATAAAATATTTTGCGCTAATTTTTACACTTTGAAAAAACAACAACTTTTAGGAAAAGTTTATGCCGGACAGCAACAACAGTGTATTTTAGAACATTAATCACAGACATTTGCAATAAAGAGGTTGTTACACCTCATGTGGTATTATCATGGAAGTTACCCTTGTATGGTACAGTAATTTCCCAGCTTTGTTAACCTGTCTTCACCTACACACTACTTTGACTGTGAACTCCCAACACAAACTATTTCATTCTATTATACTGTGCTTAACATTTATTGTGGTTAACGTTAACTAAAAGAAACAAATGGTAAGTTTCAACCAAAGTCTCTTTTATAAAAGTTAGGCAACCTTAGAAAGTGGTCCTATAATTTAAAAGCACTCGGTCCCGTAATCTGAAAGTGATTTTATTGAAGAACATGCAAAATAAGTTTGCAGGCACGAATTATAAATCTATAATTACAATCATGCTACAGTAGGTCTGTTATAAAGGTTAGTATTGTGTGTTGAGAGTTGGTATTATGACATCACTTAGCACATATCATCACCACCATAAGACTGGGCAGCTTGCCACACGGAGAAAGCTTTACGCCACAACATGTGATCATGTTTCCAGATGCTTAAGTTGGTTCCACCAGAATCTGTAGCAAAATATTGTATGAATTTGAGGTTGTTTTGCGATGTTAATACATGGAGAGGGAAAATGGGTCAATCCAAGCCTAAATCCTTGAACCCATAAGATGCCTCGCTACGACCCTCACCAACTAAGAATAGAAATGGAACGGAGAGAAATCAGAATCACAAAAAGTGCCCGCAACGTATGGTGGTTTAAATGCAATGAACCCACTTGCAAGTTGGCCAGTGGAATTGTTTTTTTTGTGGTAATACAATTAAATTTTGTGGTAATACAATTAAATTTTGTGCTAATACAATTAATGTAGGACTGCAAACGTGGGCAACCCATTAGTGACCACTGGGTTAAAGCAATTGCCTTTAAGTATTTTGGCCAAGGACACATACGCCTACAATGGTAGCAGCACGAAGCATCAAACCCTCAAGTTACAAGGCTACACGACACCACATATATTATGAATACAAGCATTATCCAACATATCTCACACAATAGTAAATAAACAATCATCCAAACTTTACCATCCGCCATGTTTGTTCCCACTTACATTTGCCATCTTTACAGAAAGGAATTTCACAACCGAACATATCTTTAACTTTGGAGTATTGGTCCTTGTTCTTACATTCCACGGTGAGTTCGCGACATTCCGGCATTTCCGACATATCAATCTCCATCATTGTGTTGCTGGCACTACAACAAAAAAATAAATATATGCAAAAAAACATTAAACACAAGTTAGGGGCTTTTATGTTTTTAATTTGTAAATAGAATATATATAGGAATCTACCTTATTTATCCTCGCATGGCGAGCCAACGACAGTCGTTATAAAAAATGTAGTTACCTTTTAATTTCAAGTACTTGCTAAAAAATAATAAAATAGGATTTCTATGTTTACCTCCATCTGAGGAACTCTGGTGCCCACTTGTGGACCAATGTAATCCTCCATGAAATGTAGTCGCACAACCAAGCTTCTTTCATTTCTTTGCCGCAAGCATTTGGTGAGAGAGCTGGACACGATGCCATTGAAACTTCGCCTGTGGGTTATAAAGATGATAAGGAATACAAGTTGTTTTTAAATCTGTGTAAAGAAATGAGCATAAGTATGTATCTAACTTATTCCTGCATGGCGTGGCAACGACAGTCTTTATAATATGAGCGGGCGATGGAATGTATCTTACTTTATCCTCGCGTGGACGGAAAACGACAGTCGTTACAACACGGGTGTTCATACACCTCGTGCCAGCTTATGAAATGGCTGATAATTTAGACAACCCATTAGTGACCACTGGGTTAAAGCAATTTCTGTTAAGTGTTTTTCCCAAGTGACAAGCCTTGAACGCATTACCTCTGGGTTAGAGATAGGCGTGCTAACCATTTTGTCACGGCGCCGGACGGGGTGTTCTGTTTAATACACTGAACGCTCCCTTCTAAGTTACAACGTATGTAACTTTGTAGATGAACATTACCACTTCACTACACATATAAACATCACGCCCACAAACCTTGGCACCCGGGAACTTTGTCGTTTGAAATCAAATCCACGATAATGTTACTCATCTTGATCAAATACTCGGCAAACTCTGGTTCTCGTGGCAACAGTTGTCGAATTGCGTTAAAGTTACAGCGCGTCTTTACTGCTGTGATAACTTTGCTAAAGAATTCCTCGGTGGATCTGGAATTACGGTAAATAAGGATTCTGCTGTTTTTGCTATCAGGCATAATGTAAGTCTGTTTACACTATATTGGTGTGGTTTTTGTTAGGACTCGGGACTTAGGCCAGATCCGGCCCATCTTCCCAACACTCAAACTAGTGCAAGTGAGGCTAATGTAAAGCTATTACTTAAAATTGCTTTACTGATAAAAATGTTTATTCTATCCCATAAGCATTTTGTTCAACATTTTGAAAGACAGACACATGCAAACACAAAGTAGAATAATAAATACTTTTTTAACTAAGAATTTTTTTTTATATTTTTTTAGCTAAATTAATTTTTAGTAAATGGGATCACTCAGTCCTACATACTTGCAGATGTCAGCGTGTGTATCAGCTGTCATATGTTCCTTCATGAGCAACACAACCCAGTGATGCATATCGTCCAGCACCATGTTATCACATACAGGTTCACCAATACCAAATGGTGGTTGTACACCTCCCATGATGTCATTGAGAAAATTTCCACTGCAGACTTTCTCGGCTTCAGCGTGGGCGGTCATGCGCATCATCTCTACTGCCATCTGGAGGATAAATATTTGATAAAAATTAAAAACCAGAAATTTTAAAGTAGAGTGAAATTTTCTTAGTTTGGGGAAAACTTGATGACAATTAAAAAGAAGAAATCCTTAAGCAGAGCGGGACTTCTTTAGTGTGATGAAATTAATTAAAACAAGAGTCCATAAACAGGAGTAGAACTTTTTTGTGTGTGAAATTCATTAATAGTGCTTTAAAAGTGAGTTGCCAACACAGACATCTCTGATGGCTCATCGGGAGCAATAACCGAAGGTTGCCTTATTCAGTCACGAATGGGTGCAATAACGTTTAAAACAGAATTCTTAAATGAGGGTAAGGTTTTTCTGGGTTACAGCTCAATAAATATACACCATGCCAATTACTAAGTTATACATTATAATATATATAACTGAATATCCCATACGACCAACTTACTTTGATTCCTTCCCTGGCACCGGGTATGTAAGCGAACAAACTCTCACAGAAACCTCCTTGACACTTCGACATCACCTCGGCCAAGCAGTTGACGGTTGAAGCGTATCTTGATCTATAAAAATACTTACAATTGCATGGACTATTTCAACAAAGGTTAATGACTCTCATATATAAGTACAACATGACTGTCCTTATTTTTAAACCTTTTGATTTAAAACTAAAACCGTTTTCACGATATGAGAAGTAACTTTCTAATCACTAAAGATGGTTTTAAATTTTTTCAAGATTTGAACACATCAGCAAGCCATGTAACCTCTGGGTTGGAAACCGGCGTGCTAAATCCTGTCCCAACGTTAAACTATAAGCTTATACTTTTTGTATAATGCTTTAAGTGAAAATTACAAGCAATTATTCTCACTCAAAATAATTATATAGATTATATAAACAAACCAAAAATCAAAGATGAGAAAAAAAAACTTAAAAATGGAATATTTGAGCAGTTAATTAGGAATCTGGTTTCTCAGCTTATACATACTTGCACACAGTTGTAGATTTGTAAGGAGCTTCAATCATAAAGAGAGCAATGCAACGTGTAGCTTTCTCATAAGTTGTACGAAGTGTGCAGTTGGAGAATAATGCAAGATCTTTATTGAAGGTAATATTAAATGTGAGGTAAATATAAAGACCTATAATAACTAAAGGGTGTAACTTTTCACTGTTTTAATGATTGACTGTATTATGCAATAAATAACATTAAGATATCATATTAACGCATTTAAATGCAAACAGCATGTATAAAATGGTATCACAATGTTTGGATACAAAGCACTATTTTAAAAACATTGTGTATAAACCTAGATATACTGGCACTTATATATATATATGGTGTACTTACCAGTATCAACAATTGCAGGGCAGGTTTCCGCTGGAAAATAAAGATAAAGTTACAAGGTCGTTTTGTAATGCGTGTTACAGTTTCATATAAAAATATATAAAGTATAAGAGACATGAGGTGCATGAATACATCATAAGGTCTGGCATATAAGAAGACACCCATGTTATAACTCGACAGTGAGCATGAGGTGTATGAATACACCATGTGTGTCTGGTGTATAAGAAGACACCCATGTTGTAACTCGACAGTGAGCATGAGGTGTATGAATACACCATGTGTGTCTGGTGTATAAGAAAACACCCATGTTATAACTCGACAGTGAGCATGAGGTGTATGAATACATCATGTGTGTTTGGTGTGTAAGAAAACACCCGTGTTGTAACTCGACAGTGAGCATGAGGTGTATGAATACATCATGTACAGTGTATAGCATTGTAGTATAAACTACTCAACCTGCTCCATAAGAACACACATATTACATCATATATAATTTCTTTTTTCAACTAAATACAATATGTTTATAATTCTTAGGAATATTTAATGACTGTCATTTAGTTGTTACATACTCTCCTTTCGGATAAACTGTTCTTTAATTTTCTCGACGGTGATTAAAGAGATAAATAAAGTTAATATTTCTAAAGCAATAATATTATTAGTAATAATATATCGTACTTACCATGGAAGATGGGAACGTTGCAAAGATCGTCTATCTCACAACATTTTGATTTATCACACGATCGAACATCGAGATTGGATGCGTTCCTTATACCGGCCACGAACTCAGGCATGGAACAATCAAGTTTGCAAACTTCCTTCTTCTGGCAACCAAGCAACGCTCCGTTCTTAACCTCTCCCATCTCTGTGATAGGTACAGTAAAGACAAGTTTAAAATCAAATTTCAAAAGATATTCACCCACAAAGTGAGGGACACAGTATATCATTTAAAAAACAGATATTTAGTTACAGAGATTATATAAAATTTATTCGATTTTTTTTACCCTTTTTTAGAATTCACATTTGCATTGCTTGACCCTATGGAAGCTAATCCGAAATCTCAATATATTTTGCCCAAACAACTTGGAATGCAAACATACATTCACATCAATCTATAAAGAGTTTAGTTATAAACAGCTACACTAATATTTACCATTAGCAATAGTCCCATAGTAGATGCTGCATACTTCACCAAATTCGCATCGCTTTGGGTTAAGGTAACCATCAGTTGAGTTTGCAATCCCCTCGTAACACATTGGGCCTGAAACAATATAAAGGTTATCGGTACAATATTATATTCAGCTGTATACATGTAGCTTTAGTAAAGTCTCAGTGACCATTACGGTAACATGTTTTTGGCAATTTGTTCTCCTTTAATTATAACGCTAAGGTTCCCTCATTCAGGGATGAGGAAGAGCATGGAGAACCGTTTTGGGCAGTGGTTCCTAACCTTTCCCTTACTCAACCCCTTCCGAAACACCAACCAATTCTCGTACCCCCTTCTAGAATTGCTTATATAAAGTAGACCCAACTAACATTAATGATTCAGCATCCTCGCTCCCCTGGTTAAGAACACCCAATCATTTAAGGATCTATTCAAACATTTCTGACAATTTGAACGGTCCATTTAGTGAGCACCTCGTAGGCTACACTGAAAATGTGACTGAACTGACAGAAAATAGGAGGGGGGCAGACAACATGACATATAATATGTTATAAACCTCTAACCTTGGAATGGGACGTTACAACCATCCTTGGTGCAACATTTGAATCCATCACATGATGTAACATTCAACTTTGATTCGTTCCTGATTGCAATAAGAGCTTCAGGTGTTGAGCAATCCCATTCTCCACATGCTCGTCTGTCAGTACAACCAGACAATGCACCGGCTTCGTTCACTCCATCTGTGTGGTTGATGCATTGACATTAAGATTTATGTAGCACAGATTTTTAAACAGATTGAGATTATATACTTTGGCAGCAAAGTTTAAATATCTTTTACCCTGCTGTTAGGTGTCTATACAAACAAGCAGAGCCAAAGTATATTGTATTCACCACATTAATCAATGAGGTTGCCTATGTTTGACAACTATGAGTGTAACTGTATTTTAACAATGTCACCCCAGATTTTACCCTGCTGTTAGGTGTCTATACAAACAAGCAGAGCCAAAGTATATTGCATTCACCACATTAATCAATGAGGTTTCCTATGTTTGACAACTATGAGTGTAACTGTATTTTAACAATGTCACCCCAGATTTTACCCTGCTGTTAGGTGTCTATACAAACAAGCAGAGCCAAAGTATATTGCATTCACCACATTAATCAATGAGGTTCCCTATGTTTGACAACTATGAGTGTAACTGTATTTTAACAATGTCACCCCAGACTTTACCCTGCTGTTAGGTATCTATACAAACAAGCAGAACCAAAGTATATTGCATTCACCACATTAATCAATGAGGTTCCCTATGTTTGACAACTATAAGTGTAAACTTACTTATATCAAGCGTTCCATACATTGTGCTGCAAACTTCATTGTAACGACATTCCACTACCTTAGATGGGGCTGGTTCCCCTTTCTTTGTGATGCCAACAATACATTTGGGACCTGAGGTAAAAGTGTGCAAACAATTTATAAAGGGGGTTTATTCACTACTTTCACGCTCTGATATAGTCTCGCTGTAGTACGTTCCTTAAGATCATAAAACAAACAATTTCCAGAAGATACAGTTTACATGTATAATATACGTGGCAACAACAACATACATAATACATGAATAAATAAATTTAACTTATTCACCCTCATGTGACAGGGCAACAACAGTCATTATAAAATAGAAGTTCTATTTAGACGCCGCTAGCATTAGTGACTTCAGGGTTATTGCTGTTAGGTGTCTTTCCGAGGGACACGATCGCCCCGTAACAACAAGCCTTGAACTCATAATAGCAACAAGCCTTGAACAGCAACAAGCCTTGGTGACAGCAACAAGCCTTGAACCCATAACCTATTAGTTAAAGCAGGACAATTGCACCACAACGACAACACCACACATACCTTCGCAACCAGGAACTTGGTCGTTAGAGATCAACTCAACAATGATATTTGATAACTTGATGAGGTAATCAGCCAACATGGGTTGCTGGGGCAGGAAGTCACGGACCTTCTCTACGTTGCAACGAGTCTTCAATCCATTGATCAACAAGGAGAAGTATTGTTCAGTTGAGCTGCGGGGGGTGGCGTTTAATTAGTTGTAAGAAAAGATAAATCAGCTGCAGTTTGATGTTTAGGCCCTTGCTTATTTAGTGCACGTTTCTTCAACCCAGTGGTCACTAATGTCTTGTAGCACATTAGGTGTTGTGGTAATGGGCCAACTATAGCCTTTATTTTAGAAATCACCCATGCAGAATAAAATAAAAAGCATTTCGAATTTTGCAAATTTTTATTAATTTCAGTTCATTAGATACAGTAATTGTACCAAGAAATTAAACTGTTATAAAGAAATAGGTTTGTTATTTGGCGGCAACACCCTACAGTGATCATTCTTGAAAGTGAAACCACTAGTTCGATATTCACCTGCAAATATCTTCATGTGTCTTTGCTTCCTTATGTTTTTGTTCCAAAACCTTCATCCATTGTTTGACATCAGTCATCAATGAAGCTTCACACACACCATTCATGCCAGTCATATCCATCATACCGGACATCATGTCGGACATGGATTCACCACTGCATACTTTGGTAGCGATGTCACCACTACTGGCAAGCAGACCACTCGCCATCATCTGTGGGATTGTGATTTCAAATAATGAGTCTAACTTATTTATCGTTGCATGGCGGGGCAACGACGGTCGTTATAACACGGGTGTTTTGTTTCATACACCTCGTGCTCGCTTACAAGTTACCACGTATGTAACTTATTTATCCTCGCATGGCGGGGCAACGACGGTCGTTATAACACGGGTGTTTTGTTTCATACACCTCGTGCTCGCTTACAAGTTACCACATATGTAACTTATTCATCTTTGCATGGCGGGGCAACAAGAGTTGTTATAACACGGGTGTTGTCTTTCATACACCATGTATGTAACTATGCAGGTTATTATTTTTAACTTTAGAAGCAGGCGCGGTAACCACTCTGCCGGTCCCAGTGAAGAAGCAATAAACTGGTTTTGTCCTCCCAATTATTTTGGGTTTTTCAGCCACTGGTGAAAAGCATATTAGGTGTTTGGTAGTTCAGTAAGGTGTTGGTTTCAAGGTAATGACCAGCCCAAAATGGTAACAGTATCAAGCCTGTACCATTTGGTTAGTGGTTACAGATATATACTGTAGCAAAGCAGGGTAATGAATTTACAGCAACATTCAGCAAACTATATTTGAACCACAAACCTCAATCATGCTGTTTGCTCCTGGGATGAAAGCAAAGAAACTATTACAGAATCCTTGTTGGCAGGTTGTCATTACTTCAGCCATACAGTGAGCTGCGGCTACGAACTTTGTTCTGTGGTGAAGAAGTAATGTTTGTAAGACTACATATTATAGGTATATATGTTATAATTGGGAAACTCTGGCCAAAATACAAATACCAAGTTGTAGGACCTTACCGGAACAGAATATTTAATGGGGTAAAGGGGTATTGAACTAACTCTGTCCCAATTTTTAAAAACTCCTAGCGTGGTAAGACATAGGACGTTACTTATATAGAATAGAAAACACATAGAATGTGCACTGTTAACCCAAATTTGTTTAAAGTATTAGTTGTACTTACTGGCACATGCCTTGGCTCGTAAATGGAGCATGCTTGAGGAACATTGACATGCATTTGGAAGCCTTCTCATATGCAGTACGTACTGTGCATTGAGGGTACAGTGGGAGATCTAAAAATTTGAAAGTGAAAACGGTAAATTTATCGTTATACTGTTATAACTAGTGGGAATAACATCGTTGTTCTGCTCATACACCTTGTTCCAATTTACAAGTTATTAGCTAAGTAACTTATTGATGAAAAACACGAGTGTGTGTGGTCACTTTAACACCTAATGTTGACTGTTATATAATTAGTTATAATAACTCGGTTTATTTCATGCAGTAAATACAAATCTAAAACTACATTCACTTACCGTTGTCAGCGATAACTGGGCATGAAGGTCCTGTGGAAAGATAGGAATATTTGGTAAGGTTTTAACAAATGGTTGGTAACAAGTATTGTAACTAAGTTGGGGAGAGCATTAGCCTAAATTGTAGGTCGCTTGGCATATAATGATGTAGGACCTCAACCATATCAGATAAAATGCATTTAGTTTAAGAATGTAATTCTGAAAAGGTTTTGACTAAAAGTTAAAACCACATTTTTCTTTTTAACAAAGAACCATTACTTATTGGCCTGGAATGCTGTAGGACCTCACCCCTATAGAATACAATGCATTGCTTACCATTAAGCACTGGAACATTGCAGAGTTCCCCATTATTACAACATCTCAGTTCACTGCATGATGAAACAACGATACCGGTTCCATTAAGTTCATTCCGAAGACCATCAGTGAATGCTGGGTCTGAGCAGTTCAAACCACATACATTGGTATCAGTGCATCCCATCAAAGCACCTTTTTTCTCAGCTCCCTCTGTGTGTGTTTGGTGAATTATGTTTCTTTATTGAATATTACAATATGTATATATAAAAAATAGTGGCCAAAAGTTTCAGGGAGGCACAAAACTAAAGGTTTGTTTAAAGTTTAACAACTATGGGTAATGGTCCAACTCTGGCATAAATCCCGGGTCCCATGGCATGCCTCGCTGTAGGATCTCACCCACAAAGATAGCATGATGTTAAGAAATTGTTTCTAAAATGGCTCAATTGTTTAACAACAACTTACGGAAGGTTCCAGAAACATAATAAGTCGAACAGGATTCCCCAAATTTGCAACGTTTTGATTGAACTTGGCCGGCAGTTTCATCGGCAAGTCCCTCGTAACATAATGGACCTGGGAATAAACACAAAGTTACCTTTACATTCAATTATAAGAAAAGCTCAAGTAGATTTAGGTTATATGTATATACGTGCATATACACTTACTAAAATAATATTTAATTGTTATTTATCATCATACTATGGAGGAAAAAGACTTCTACAAAACTTTGTGCATTTTAGTTTATATCACAAAGTGAACATTGTAGGGTTTGGTAAAAAACAAAAACAACTTGTAGTGCTTGGAACAAAGTCTAAGCAAAAGGTGGCATCACGATCTTTGTGTGTTGATAATTACAGAATGTTGACATGACTCTCCAGGGCTGAGGGTTGCACGACTATGTTAGCTTTACAATTCTATTTATGGAGATGAATCAGATGATGTATATTTATGAAGATGATGTATGTGTGGGCTTGAATAATTGGTATTGTTCAAAAAGAAGCAACAAGCAGGTATACCAAACATGAGAACCTATAAGCTTGGTGGCAGCATGGGACAGTATGAAAGAATGAATGAATGTAACTTGCTTTATCTTCACAGGGCCGGAAAACGACAGTTATTATAACACATGTGTTCTGTTTTATATACCACGTGCCCGCTAACAAGTTACCACGTGTCCACGTATGTAACTTAATTATCCCGGCATAGCGGAGCAACGACATTCGTTTTATTATAACACGGGTGTTCTGTTTCATACACCTCGTGCCCACTTACAAGTTACAACGTATGTAACTTATTTATCCTCGCATGGCGGGGCAACAACAGTCGTTATAACACAAAGTGTTCTGTTTCATACACCTCGTGCCGGGTTACGAGTTACCACATTTGTAACTTTGTGAGTGAATATAATAGTTAAACAGTGTTGCGCAACTACATTACCAACCTTGGTATGGTACATTGCAGCCTTCACTATGGCAGCACTGGTAGCTGTCACATGATGTAACATTAAGACCAGATTCGTTACGCATGGAAGCGATGGCCTCAGGTGTTGAACAATCAAAAGCCCCGCAAGCCATCATGTTGATGCAACCGGACATAGCTCCTGCAGAGTTGGTGCCGTCTGTGGAAAGTCATATTGTGAGTTGGTGTTTTTTGTTAAACATACAAAATTATTTCTTGGATCTTATAGAAAAATAAAAAAGCTTGGAAAATGGAAAGCGCTGTTAAATGCGTTTACGCTGGGGTAAGGTCGCACAGGTATTTGTTTAAACAATACAGACTGTAATTGGCTTACTTATGTCCATTCTTCCGTAGAAGTTGACGCAAACTTCGGTTGGTTTGCATGAGACCTTGATAAGTGCCGGTGACATGTCGCCTTCTCCAGTGATACCAGCGAAACATGTTGGGCCAGTTTCTATAAAGATTTGATGGTAAATATATTAAATTACCGTCAGCGCGCTGGATTTTTTCGGTTCAAATTTTGGAAAATAGCAAAAAGTGAAAACGTGTTCGCAACTTTGCGCGGGAGATTATAAGGGAAATACCCGTTAAAGTTACAATGGTTCAAGCAACTAGATTTTTATTCGTATTTAATGGGGACAAAATGTGCCGATATTCGTTTGAATCGCTTACCAGTGAATCCAAACATTTGCAAATGTTTCAACCGCTATTAAAACTAGGTTATAAACCACGCACTCACACTCTAACAGTCCCTATTAACGAAACATTAAAATAAATAAAATTTAGGCATATTTGAATGCGATTGCGAAGATTATTAAATTAATTAGAAACAGCAAACAAGGATTTAAAAATCTAAAGCACCGTTTTTATAACACGCTATGGGTTTTAAATTTTTAATATAGGCTGACAAAGTCTTACCGAATGGCAGACAAAACGTTTGAATAAAAATTACATTTTTATATTAGAATGGCCGAAAGTTAACATTACATTATGCCTGGCAGGAATAGAAACATTTACTTTGGTAAGGAACATTGCAGTTGTCCCCGACACAGCACTTGAACCCGCTGCATGAAGTTACCAACAGATCAGGGGAGTTGTCATTAATTGCTTGTAGCCCTTCTGGTGTTGAACAATCCCAGTTACCGCAAGCGATCGCTTTCACGCACCCGCTCATGGCTCCGCTCATTTCGGATCCGTCTGGAAGTAGAATATTGTGTTATAAGGATACAGAAGTTAATTAGAAACAACAGCACCAAAATTTTATTTACGAAATAAAATCGGTCTTTTAGTTTACTAAAAGTCTTAAATTTTAAAGTGCACTTTAGCTGGATTGTTTTAAACTCGCATGTGCTATCGTTCAATGTATTATGGTCAAACCGATA
The DNA here is from genome assembly GCF_009617815.1 of Ciona robusta. Taxonomy (NCBI): domain Eukaryota; kingdom Metazoa; phylum Chordata; class Ascidiacea; order Phlebobranchia; family Cionidae; genus Ciona; species Ciona robusta. The sequence goes on along the minus strand of NC_143245.1, from coordinate 554,254 downwards.
TGTTGTTTGGCTGAGTTGTTTTTAATAATTGCTAAAGGTATACGCCCGAAAGCGTTCTACCCCCAACAATCCGAGTGTATGAATTGTAATGTAACTTGCTTTATCCCCGCGCAGCTTGAAAACGACAGTCGTTATCACACGGGTTTAACACCCCGTGCCAGCTTACAAGTTACCATGTATGTCACTTAGCGAGTGATTATTTTCATCTTTTAAGTCTGCTTGCTGAAAATTTGAACAACCCATCATTAGTGACCACTGGGTTGAAGCAATTGCCGCTAAGTGTTTTGCAAGATTCTACCCCCGACTCTCAACCCACTTACATTAGCAATCAACAATACAGGAACTTACTGATCATAACTGTCCCATAGAATGTTGAACAAAGTTCGTCTGGTTGACAAACCACTGTCGTTGTTGGAACGGCATCGCCGACGCCGGTCAACCCAGAAATACATGTCGGTCCTGTGTCCAATTAATTTTTTTTAAAAGAGTAGGGTGGGGCATGATGGAACACATTTTATACTATTGTCTCGTCCCATTTGGTAGTAAACAAAAAACATTTAATTAATAATAAAACCGTATACTTACGACTCCCAATAAACCGATGTTAATCGTTTAAAACACGATCAGGATATTTAGATATTATGTGCTGCCAAAGGTCCCATCTTACAGAATACGATACTATATCATAGATGTTTGAAACTAATACCAACCTGTAGCCACGTTCTGGGCTCTGGCAACAGCCAGCAACAGTGAAAACGCTACGAAATATTTCATCTTTTAGAAAATTTACCTAAAAATAAGACCAATAAATAGTCGAACACCCGTAATTTATTACAGCACCAAAACTCTGGTATAGATTTACTAATATTAAGATAAAGGCATTAAAGCTGTAGAAATTTAATTACAAAGCGCTGATTATCTTTCGAAACATCACTTTTTGCTGTTGTGACTGCCATATTACCCTAAAACTAAGCAAAAATAATCAGAAAAATGATAATATTTTTAACAATATTAAGTCATTTTTTAAACCCGGTTTTTAAAAGTTTTTAAAATTATATTGCTGCAAGCACGCATTGTGTATAAACACTTAGAGTGAAAAAATAGAAATGTATTTATATACAGTCAATACACTTTATAATAAACCCATAAAATGAATATAAAATTACGATCCTTTATCTTAACCCACGCTATAAAAATCCGCAAACTCGTAAAGGATTTGTAAACCTGTTTAAACTACGGGACTGCAGCACGTTATATATATAGCCACATAAGGAGAAAAGAGCCATGGAAAAAAACGTATACTCACAAGACCTAGCCTTCCGCACATTACATTACATTGTGTGGTTATGGATCTCGTGAGGAGAGGGTTGGGGACAATATGCCTTTTGTTGGCATCAGGTGACCGTAGTCATGTCCGTTTCACTGAATAAACATCAAGTATTTGTGGAAAGTTTACCGCGTAAAAATATGAATGTGGTTTTTAGGTCACTGTTCAAATTTGAAGGCCTTTGATGGAAACAGCTCAATAATAGAGTTATTTCTCTGTGTTTGTGGATATGTGTGTTTAGGTATATAACGCACCTAACGGTTATTGCTCCAACCTGGTGGTCACTTATACGTTATCAAATTAGGCGTCAAAGTAATTTGAGTGACTTAATAATACCAGTAAATTAACCAAATAGAAAAGGTTCAAAGCTCGACGCTGCTACCATTGTGAACATGTGTCTTTGCATCAACCCGGTGATTTCTTACGGGTTGTACACATTTGGCATAAATTCACTTATACGTGTGTTTAGTTATACAAATACCCGCGAATCTAACCCTGATCTGAAATAACATTCCTAATTGTTTAAACATTTTGGGTTCGACGCACGGCCGGGAAACATGGGAATTTTGTTCTAACGGTATCCTTCTTACCCCAAGGTATTGTAAGTTTAACCTAGGTGCTCATAAGCGCTGTCATAAAGTGTATGCAGTCAACATACATAGTGCAATGTGGCACGGGTGTTATAAACAGCCTTTTAGAAAAAAGCCAATAATTTGTAACACGTATTCAATATGACAGGGGTGTTATTGCCAGCCTTTCAATAAAAATTCTATTTGTGTAACGTTGCATTAAATCCGAAGAGAAACACGACCTTATACAATATTTTCAAACTATCAAAGCTATCGAAGTTACCATGCATTGTGTGCAATGGGAATTAGGTGTTATTAACAACATTTTAGAGAAAAAAATATGGAAGGCAGCAACAAGGCCGAACCTAAACACGTCCTTGCGCAATATTTGCAAAATCACGCTCTGGACCTTTGTCGTTATCCATCATCCATCGTATGAATACAAACGTGATGGATTGACCAAACGACCGAACGTAGTTGCCAGGGCAACGTAAAGAAAATATTTAAAGCTAAAGCTAGCTTCAAAAGCGCTGTTGACATTACGCGGTATAGGCTTTGAGACGGAAGGAAGCTAAAATAGCGTGAACGCAGCGCTTGGCAATCTTGGTTTTGTGAGACACATGTGTGCTGTAGGTGGGTGTGGGTATATATATACCAAACAATGATTAAATATAACTTATTCATCCTCACGCGGTGGTGCAACGACAGTCGTTACAATAATGATGTTCTGTTTCATACACCTCGTGCCCACTTACAAGTTACCACGTATGTAACTTATTTATCCTCACATGGCGAGGAAACGACAGTCATTATAACACGGGTGTTCTGTTTCATACACCTCGTGCCCGCTTACAAGTTACCACGTAAGTAACTTATTTATCCTTGCATGGCGAGGCAACGACAGTCATTATACCATGGGTGTTCTGTTTCATACACCTCGTGCCCGCTTACAAGTTACCACGTAAGTAACTTGTGGGTGGTAGTTTTTTTTTGTATGAGCGACAAATTGGACGACACATTAGTGACCACTGGGTTGAAGTAATTGCTGTTAAGCGTTTTGACCAATAAGACCACATACGCCCACAATGGTAGCGGCTATAAAGGTGCGGTCCATGTTATACATGGTGTAAACAGGTTAACTGTAATAAAGCTTCAGTGAAACAGTTTCATTATATAATACAGCAAAAGTTTCGTAAAAATATTTTTTCTTGTTAACAATTTTTTTAACATAAGAAAATAAGCGATTTTTTAAAAACGGAAAAACACGGTTAATAATTCGGATACTTTGTGGTTAAAAACCAAACCACAGTTGACTTTTTGCAAGTCATGACTGTTCTTTGTGAAAAATAAGTAAACATAACTTCCATTTAACCAACCGCGGTATTGCGGGGGCGAGCACACCTTGGCCAAATAATACAAAATCATACCATAGCCCTCTCACCTCTAACCCACTGTCTTATAATCTTTTCTTGCTTCACTGTGTGAGCTTCTCCTAAATCACAATGTCTCGCTTGAATTGGTCCGTACGCTTCACGTGGGAGGGCACGGCGAACGGAAGACGCGGCAAACTTAAACACGGTGACAAAACACATTTATTGGACGCGTTACCAACACAAAACAAGATACAAAGCCATCTTATGATCATTGAACACAGGTGTGGTCCAATCTTCACCGGGTAAAACCAACCAACATTTCCTACTAATCAGTCATTACCGAATTATTTCATATTAGGGTAATAAAGACAGTAGGTGTAATGATTTGGACGTGTTTAGGCAATTACTGAGTTATCTTGTAGTAGGTGCAATTATAGATGAGAGACAAAATCAAAATTCTAAGTGTCAATATTTAAAAGAGTTTGGGTAATCCATTTAATTCGTAAGTTTTTTATGACCATAGGTTAATTAGACAACAATTTGGTTTATAGGAATCTGGGTTTAAACTATAAACTTGGGTAAAAACTAGCCTTGTATGCTTTCCATGGTATGTTTTAAACAGCAATAATAGTTCAAATAACAAAGTCAGGGAATCTGTTTAAAATCCGCGACATTTTTAACGTTTCTATAAAGTAGGGTGGGGGAAGATGGGACACCTTTGACACATAATAACCAAATATCCTGATCGTGTTTTAAACAATTATCAACGGTCTGTGGGAGTCGTGAGGATAAAGTTTCATAAAAAATCGTTGAATGTTTGTTTACTACCAAATTGGAAAAGAAAATAGATTGAAAAGGTGTGCCATCTTCCCCATCCTACTATACCATATGGGTGAAGTGCTGAGTTGGATCATTACCGCATTCAAACAACGTTAGGTTTATCACAAGCAAACCGAAAAAAAATTCAAAAGAAACAAAACAACAGAAAATAAAAACAAACGACCTTTCATACGTCATAATCGAATCTGAAATTCGCGATTGTTGTCACGTGGTTTGTTGATGACGTAACGTTTCAACAGCGCGACACACTTCTGTGACGTCACTATCCTCATTCTGATTCATATCAAGCGACAATGAGAGCCACGGTGACGTCACTAATTGCTCGAACCAACTGACGTCACACATGACGTCACGAACAAACGTCATCATGGCAAGTATACAGCGCATGGAGTTGAGTTTTAGTTGTTGTTGTGGCTGAGGGGGAATACTATTGTATATAAGTATAACATATATAGTAGGGTGGGGGAAGATGGGACACCTTTAGCACAAAATATCTAAATATCCTGATCGTGTTTTAAACAATTAACAACGGTTTATACGGGAGTCGTGAGTATATGGTTTTATATTTCCATGATTTTCTTTGTTTACTACTAAATGAGACGAGAAAATGAAATGAAAAGGTGTCCCATCTTGCCCCACCCTACTATATATTGTGTTACAGTAGCTTGGCGTTATCTGTGTGGAAAAACTTGAAACGGGTGGTTTATTGTACATGGTGGTTTCATACACCTTGTGTCACTCCTTGACATTTATAATGTCATTTATAATGTCAATTACTAAAATAGCTTGGCAATGTAGAAGTTATTTGTTTAATCATCATCTCATTGTTTATCCTCGCGCAGCAAATAAATAAAGTTATTACACAGATAATTACTACATAACATATATGGTGGCTTCTTTGGATATCACTTGGCACTGTTTAAAAACCTTGCTTTGAACCTGAGTTGCCCTTGACTGCCTACTAACTTGTTCTATCAACTTTAAAATCACCTTAAACCAAACACAGGGTAATTACTCGCATATTCTGGCAAAGTGGTTAGCACGCCTGCCTCTAACCCAGAGGTAATGAGTTCAAGGCTCAACGCTGATACCATCTTAGGTGTATGTGGCCTTGGGCAAAATACTTAACAATAATTGCTTCAACCCAGTGGTCAGCGGGCATGAGGTGTATGAAATAGAACAGCCGTGTTATTAGACTGTTGTTGCCCCGCTATGCAAGGATAAATAAGTTGCATTCGTTCAATAAACCCACACACCAACGCCAGTACAGTTTCAGCATATATATGTATTTGTATCAAACATGTTTCATTCAAAACACAACAACCAACCTTAGCTGTCGAGTTCAAACCAAGAATCCAAACCTCACGGAATATTCTATGGTTGAGCGGATACAGCTTCGCGCTTGAGTGGTCGAGAAGATTCTTCCTCGGCTCACTAGGTGGAGATAGAGAGATGAGATCGGATTGAAGGTTGAAGCGAAATATTTCGGTCCAGAGAAGAAAAGCAGAAGCTGTGTTTAAATAATGCTGTTTCGTATTCTGTTGTTATTTAGGCATAATGTAATACATAAGATGGTATCTAGTTTTAAATCTATTAAAAAAATAAAATGTAATAGTACAAGATACAAATTTGTAGTGTATAAGAACCTTGTTATAAAGTAACAAAGTGTTGTCGAATGGCACGTAATGTTGGTATAATAAAATGACGTCAGGATATAATAACTTTCTATACCAGATCAGCAATTTATATATTTTTGAAGAATTGTTTGATATTTGTTTCGCATTAAATTATTTAACTTTATTACACACCTTGTAATGCATTATGGGTATTCCCCCGAATCATTACCAGTAGTTGAGGGACCTCTATTGGTATTGGTTTGTTTACCTGTGAAAGATAAACATAGTTATATCTTAGTAATACCAAAATGCTACCGACATTTGTTTTTTAAGTATGGATGACAATTTAGACAACCCATTAGTGACCACTGGGTTGGAGCAATTGCCGTTAAGTGTCTTGCCCAAGGACACATACGCCCACAATGGTAGCACCGTCGAACCTATACCCACCGCACTACAACCAACTATATAAAATATATGGTACCTTCCCATGAATTGTCATCATGGTAGAAAGCAATGCAATCACACCACTGGTCACATGACTCGATCCCTGGCTTGTGATTGGTCGATGAATCAGCGAATGAAAAACCTCCATTAATTCCGGATTTGAAACAATGATATTCCACTCTGTGATGTCATAATGTGGTTTTAAGTTTGAATAAATTATTTCATCGCTATAACAATTTATTAAAAATGTTAATTATTTTTTATTTGTCTTGTCAAAATCAAAAAAAAAAAAAAATTATAGTTACTCAAAAACTTTTCACCCAAATTACAACATGATATCTACTTGTAACTGATTTGTCTTGGATCAAAACGTTTAACAAATCCAGAACATTGTGTATTATGATGTCATCAATGACATCATCAGTTGATTGGACAGCATTAACAACGATGGATACAGCTGCAATAGTAAAACAATTGAAAGTTATTTATATTTCTATTATATTTGGGTGAGGCCCAGAGTTGGCTCATTACCCCAACATTGTATATGCACATTCTATTCTATATGGGTGAGGTCCTACAGTGAGGCGCGCCATGGGATCTGGGATTTAGACCAGAGTTGGCTCATTACCCAACATTGTATATGCACATTCTATTCTATATGGGTGAGGTCCTACAGTGAGGCATGCCATGGGACCTGGGATTTAGGCCAGGGTTGTCCCATTACCCCAACATTGTATATGCACATTCTATTTTATATGGGTGAGGTCCTACAGTGAGGCATGCCATGGGACCCGGGATTTAGGCCAGGGTTGTCCTATTACCCCAACATTGTATATGAACATTCTATTCTATTTTATATAGGTGAGGTCCTACAGTGAGGCATGCCATGGGACCTGGGATTTAGGCCAGAATTGGTCCATTACCCCAACATTGTATATGCACATTCTATTCTATATGGGTGAGGTCCTACAGTGAGGCATGCCATGGGACCCGGGATTTAGGCCAGGGTTGTCCTATTACCCCAACATTGTATATGAACATTCTATTCTATTTTATATAGGTGAGGTCCTACAGTGAGGCACGCCATGGGACCTTGGATTTATGCCAGAGTTGGTTCATTACCCCAACATTGTATATGCACATTCTATTATATATGGGTGAGGTCCTACAGTGAGGCATGCCATTGGACCTGGAATTTAGGCCAGAGTTGGCTCATTACCCAACATTGTATATGCACATTCTATTCTATATAGGGGAGGTCCTACAGTAAGGCACGCTAGGGGACCTGGGATTCAGGCCATTAAACTGTTAAATTGTTCCTCGGTTTAAAGTGTCTCAAATTTAAACAATTTAAAAATAATGTTATAAATCAATAAATGTTTATATTAGATTGCTGGTTCCCACCTTTCCTCACAATCTTATGGTCAGTTAAAGGAGGTTGATGAGGAAGAAGCAGATGGAGAAGTTTCATCAATAAGTGGCTGGTGGAAGGTGATGCTGTATGGAGAGGGGTTGGTTAGGCACCGAGCTTTGGTAAATGTAGGGGTGTTAAGGTGGGCAGTGCTACCCCAGAAAATTCCTTCACACCATTCTATATGGGTGAGGTGCTTGTTAAGAAATTAGGGTCAGATTTGGTTTATTACCCCAACACTCAGTATGCTTAAATGTCACCCATGCAACCAATGTCGTCCTGCCACCCCAGGTTTGTTGATTGTTCTTCTAAGCCAGAGGTGTGCAACCTGTGACCTACGGAGCCGGCTGCTCATTTTGACTGAATTTATTTGGTGTGGCAATAAACTTATATCCCAGTTTTCCTCAGAAATTAAATCCCATATTTCATATTTGTGCAAGGAGATAACCCCATGTAATTTATACCTGGCCCTCCTGTAATAAAAGTTACGCACCCTTGTTATCAGCAAAGTTTTATGAAGGGAATGCAGGGATAGTTAGACACACAATCCTGTGAAACAAATCTTACTTATTGGTTGTAAGGTTAAGCACCTTGCTTAATGAACTCCCAGTTTAAATAAGCATCCACTATGTTTGGTACAATATCCATTATCCATGTAACAATGCTTGATTGTGAGTCATCACTATTCTCTGTTTGTGATGATGATGTCATAATGGCTTGGTTTAAAATAAAAAAAAGTTTGGTGGATTGTGATTGGTTGGTTGAGTGGAGCAAGGTGTTCTGGAATCATATAAAACATTGACATCATAATAGGCATTATTATAAGTTATGACATCACAATAAACATTCTGATGAGTTACGAGATTATATTAAACAAAGCGCTAATTTGAGTGAGTAGCTTTAAAAATGTTCAACAAAAATTAAGTTGCTTTTGTTATTTTAACATTTTGTAAGAAAACCATGTAGTTAGTCAATTCTCTATATAGTGTAAGATTTATTTTTCAGGAAAAATGTCTCTTTTTTAATAGAAAGATTCAATGGGATGAAATGCCAAAGGCATGCGGCCAAAAGTGTTGTAACATCCCATTATTAAAACACTGAAAATAATTTCATCTGTGCCAACTTAAAATTTAATTTATTCAAGTTAGGACTTACAGCAATAAGTTGTGCAACTTGTGAGTTAGCTTGAATAAGATCGGACAATATAAGCAAGGCAGGGGATTCAGTGTATGGTTCGTCTATACTTGATATCCATGGCGTTACCTGTTTTTTTGTACAGAATTAATATGGTTAATAACTTAATGTGAAATTAATTTCATATCCATGGGTTGTGATCACAAAGATCCGGAAAGGTTACAAAGTTAGTAATGGTAAACATGGTGGGGTCAGTTGCACATTTTTAAGGCACGAATTGCACATTTAAAAGCTAAGCTTCATTATGCCTTTAAACCTCTATTCAAATAAGAAACTGTATATGCCATTTGGGCAAAATACATTTCTTTTATTAACTTGGTTGGACTTGATTTTCGTCTGTTACGAATTCTTAGCATCAGACACTTATTTCACTTTGTTAGCGATTTTTTTACATGATATTTATTTGTATGCGGAACAAAAACTCCAACGAAACTTGTACATACCACTTGTGATTTGACCTCATTAGGGATAAGCGACTCTGGTTCCTGTAACAACACCCTCACATAAGTAGGGTGGGGGAAATATATGGAGTTTGTCTCCACAAGGTGGTGTATGAGAGAATGGGGAAGGTCTGGGAGGGAGGGAGTTATTAGGTTGTGTCACTATATTTATCCTTGCGTTGAGGGGCAACAAACGTTATATTTCAAAGGTTCTGTTTCATACACCTTGTGCCCGCTTACAAGTTACCACGTATACAACTTATTTATCCTCGCATGGCGGAGCAACGACAGTCATTATAACACGGGTGTTCTGTTTCATACACCCCGTGTCCGCTTACAAGTTACCGTGTATGTAACCTATTTATCCTTGCATGGCGGGGCAACAACAGTCGTTATAACACGGGTGTTTTGTTTCATACACCTCGTGCTTATAAGTTACCACGTTTGTAACTTATTTATGGACAACATTTAAAGTTTTTAAGAAGTCACCATATTTATTCTTGCATAAATAGTGAATGTAAACTTAATTTTCAAGTGTTTTATATAATAGCACACTACCCGTCATCTTGTCTTCATCTTTGCAAACCTGAGTGAAATAAAAACATAATTAATATCTTATTGTGGTGCAAAATATCAAGTGTATGAAAAAACAAAAAGACACAACAGTTGTTATATCATGCTTGTGAATGAAACATACATGTTTTGGAAATGTGTTAAAAAAAAATTATAATTTTTTAAATTTTCTTTAATAGTTATGAGAAAAAATTTTGAGTTTAAATATTAAAATATAATGCAGTAAATGAAATAATAGCAACTTACCATTGCAAGGAAACAAATAAGTTTGATGATAAATGTTGGGAACGAAGATCCTTGTGCAGCCAACTGTGTCGTACAACTATGTAGGGTGGGGTGGGGGGTGGGGCTGGGATGAATAATTAACCTAAGATATCTATTTGTTGTAGCAGTCACAAATTTATGTAATAACTTTAAATTTAGTTTAGACCACAATAAAATAATCAAAATTTAAAAATACCTATAGCTGTTTAATAACTAAAACAAAATATTTTTGCTTTTTGGACAACCAATTAGTGGCCACTGGGTTGGAGCAATTGTCGTTAAATGTCTTGCTCAAAGTCACATACGTGATACGCCCACAATAGTAGCAGCATCCAGCCTTGAACCCGCACCCTCTGAGGTAGAGGCAAGCAAGTTGTCCCACAGCAAGGGCATAGATATATATGAGCAATTGTACCATGTACCAGGTTGATACATAATGTAACACCTATACTAACTTACCAGTTTCCACTCCAAGCAAATATTGAAAGCAGAACGATCGTTGCAACTTGTTTGCTGATGTCTATGTTACCACTGGATGGCGATAGTAGGTGATGGTGTAGCTCCGATGGTAGACCTGGTAAAAAGATATAAAGTTGTTGTTTAAAAGTTTAGTAAAATAAACTTAAGTCCACAATAAAATATTAATGGAAACTATCCTTTAGCAGCTCATCTGGTATAAAAAAATGTAGTGTGTTTTCTTTTAAAATACACAATATGTTTCATAGTACATTTATAAAGTTTTTCAAGCTAAATTTTCGAAGTCAGGTCAATGAAAATTATTTACATTATTTTTGTAAATTACAAAGTTCATTGCCATAAAAAAATGAAGCTATAAAACAATTCCAACCCCAAAACTACCTGATAAGTTGGATATTCCCTGTGGCAAAACAGATTCCGAAATTTCTTCGTAATTTTCCGTTAGATGAAGAAACGTGACGGATATTGTTGAAATGAATCGACAAATTGAGTCGTGTAACATGGGGTGGCTGTGGGGGAATAATATTTGAGGTTGTTAGCTTGAATGAATGCAACTTATTTGGTCTTGTATGGCGGGGCAAAGACAGTCGTTATAACACGGGTGTTCTGTTTTATACACCTCGTGCCTGCTAACAAGTTACCACGTATGTAACTTGTTTATCCACGCATGGTGGGGCAACTACAGTCGTTATAACACAAGTGTTCTGTTTCACACACCTCATGCCCGCTTACAAGTTACCACGTATGTAACTTTGTTGGTGTTTAATTCTCTGCATGGCTTACAATTTAGACAACCCATTGAGAACCACTGGGTTAAAACAATCATTGTTGGGTGTCTTGCCCAGGGATACATAAGACAACTGTAGCAGCACCAAGCCTCAAACCCGTACCCTCTGTACTAAAGGCAATCGAACCAATCAACCACCCACATATTTATATACAATACACCTTACCTTTCATTTGCGTCAACTTGTGTCTTCAACCTCAATGCTAACAAGAGTAAATTGGATGAAACTGAAAATACAATACAACAGGATCACAATGCTTTCAAATCACAACAATTATCTAAGACATACATATTGATATTAGTTTGTTTTTCAAAATATAGTAACAAAAAACATAAATTAAAATATTAACAACCAAGACAATTTGTAAAACACAGCTATTGTATTTAGGGTGACAGGTTAATTCTGCGCTAAATCCCAGGTCCCATGGCATGCTTCACTGTAGGACCTCACCCATATAGAATAGAATGTACATATACAATGTTGGGGTAATGAACCAACTCTGGTTTAAATCCCACGTCCATAGCATACCTTGCTATTGGACCTCACCCTTGGAACAAAACATATCAACTCACCAACAAGAGCCCATAAGTTTTTAACTTTTTGTGAATGAAGTTGGAATATTGAATGAAGGGAATTGAAAAGGTTCCATAAAACTATGGGGTTGCGTTGGCAGTTCATTTCTACCTGTGTATAGATATCGTGAATTTTACAAGCAATGTAAATTAGGTGTGGATTTTGTGGTTGCATGACATTTATCAATTATAGTAATATATATGTTGTTGCTACGTATGGCTTGAAACAAGGCATGTGTTGAATTACACTAAGCAAGAGTCCTAATAACAAACACATAGTCACATACCCACCATAACTAAACAACATATATATCACTATAATAGTAGCGTGCACACCTTTATTAATAAATACAAACCCTGGCGAAACCTACCATAACCAGAGGGAACCACATTTCTTGGATTGAAACCACAAGTTTGTTTTCAAATTCATTCTTCTGAGGATCCATAGAAACATCATTTACCAACAATCTGTTTAAGAAAGGGATTAGCATTTTGATTGAATGTTTTAAATTTAATATAAAGATGCATTTTTATAAGTACATTAAAACGTTTTCTTTATTTGTAAACGTTTTATTTTTAAAATTAAACCATCGTTACTGTAAAAAGACTGTAAAAAGTTTACATTGTAACTTTTTACAGTTTGTAAAAAGTTAACTAACCCAACTTAGTTAACTAAGTATAACAAACAACTTAGCTAATAGTATGAGTGGTTTGTTATACCATTATTAAAGCTATGTAATAATGCCACAAAATCACTACTGATCTGCAATGTAAAACTGTTGATATACAATAAAATATGTGGTATACTGCCAATGTTAACTGCAGTCTCCATGACGTACTATTTCACTTTTGTTGTGAAACAAACTCAACAAAATCCTTTTAGAAAAAAAAGAAAAAAAGCAACAAATAAAATACTCTTGTAAAAGAAAATATAAAATCCTAATAAACTAAACTGGTCCATACTTAATAAGTTGATCTATACACGCAAACATGGATGCTTCAAAACTTTCCCTTCTAGACATGATAACTTCCTCTGTGTTTGGTTGACTTTCTATTGGCTGTAATGAAAGCTTACAACTAATAATAATGAAGTATATACAACGTGTGTCTTGATTGTGCTTTTACTCGGAAAATACTTCATGCTAGGTGTCTTGCTTTTTAACCAAAAAGTTATACAATAATGTTGTTTTACTGTCTTTTACTTTTTGTAAACTTTTTTTGTTACTCCATTTCAAACGCTAAAATAAACTTATTCCAATTCCTCATGTACTTTCTGACACTCTTAAGTTATAATTTTTTTACAAATATTTAGTTTAAAATTAGGTTTTACATGTCTATAAATAAGCAGGGAGTGCTAGTGAAGAATCTTGTTTCAACATTATCTGTGAACCGCTGAACATAACAACCAACCACCAGCCTTCTAACTAATAACCCCTAAACTACCAATCTCTAATGCTTTATACCAGCCTAACCTGCGATGTACCGGAGGATTCTATAATAGTGGCAAGAAGAGTAGTCAAAACCATACCAGTTCAATGCTTCAACTTCCCCAACTTACCAATGCATTATAATAAGTTGGAAGGTTGGTTACCATGACAACCAACATCGACATCATGTCCTTATATGGGGGTGGGTACGGTACATGTTGTTGCCTGTGTTGATAGGTGAAATAATAATATAATCGTTTCACACATAGAGTATGCGGGGCAAGATGGGACACCTTTAGCACATAATATAAAAATATCCTGACTGTGTTTTAAACAATTAACAATGGTCTATAGAAGTCGTGAGGATACAGTTTTATAATTCTGTGAATGTTCTTTGTTTACTACCAAATGGGACGAGAAAATGGAGTTAAAAGGTGTCCCATCTCCTAACCCCCCTACTAGATCTTAGTACGGTGTGATATGAGAAAACAGGAGGCTTGTAGATTTATACATAGACAAAAAGTTTTTAATAGTTTGTCACCACAATTCCCTTTAGCACCTTGCCTAAGGACACATACGCCCACAATGGCAGCGTCAAGACTCAAAACTCAATTCCATATATAGACTCAAAACCTAATTCCATAGGTCTAGTGCACTGACCACTGTGTTACAGTGCTAAATACTAAGCTGAGGTATACTATTTAATAGTAATTTGTTTAACTCCATATTTACTTAATATCAGGCAGACAGGCAATTAGTTCAATTGGTTTAACAGAACCACTGATCTAGCAATCACATCTTACCTGAACAATCCACACAAAGCTTCCAACGAAACTTGTGGCACGTTGTTTAGTTTGCTACCAACACCTGCAGTCACAACCTCTAATATTTGGTCGAATAAACTTAAACTTTCAAGTAGTGGGATGTCTTCAGGTTGACTGGAACGTGGATGGTTAATATTAAACATATGGTGTCAAAACTCAAGATATGTTTAACCTTGCTTTGGGTTGTGGATAATATTATGCATGTTTTATCTATGACTAAAGTTACGCACCTAGCAGGACCAGTCTGGCCAGTTTGTTACATACACAGGGACAGGATGGTAGTTAGCATGGGGCATGTGGTGCATCATTGGACTCATATTTAATTTATTGTAAATATTTTTAATCTGCCTTGTTTTAATCAGTATACCAGAACTATCGTAGTTAGCACGCTGCCTCTAACCAAGAGGTTATGGGTTCAAGACTCATCTCCATTTTCCAGCCACGCGAAAATAAGGCAAGTTACATTAGTTCATTCATTACACTCATACCAGGTCAAACCAACTTACCCATTTTTTTAACAAAGTCAATACAAACATGTGTATCTATGGATCTTACATAAGAAATTTAAGCAATAACAACAAATGAATAAGTCAACACTTACTTTTCTAATATAACTTTCAATGCAGTAAACCTGAAATTAAGATTTCATGAATAAATAATCAAATAACCCTTCTTGTTTTATTTTTTAATTTGTTTTTGTTATCTAATTGTTTTATTTCTAATCCTCCTACTTTACATTTGGTCTAAAAGCTGAACGGAAGTTCTAGTTACCTCAAGAAGATTCAGCCAATGAATGGTTAAACCCCTCAAATGCAATACCAACAACATAAGAACTAAACAACTTTAAATATTAAAAAAAATCTTTTGTTTCAAATCTTAGTTTAAAAATTATGAATTAAAAAATGAAATTGGAAATATCTCTAAATGGTTTCTAATATAATACCAACAACCTAAGAAATAAATAAATTAGAATCTCACCCAGCACACACAGCATTGGGTGAAGCATCTTGTAACAATTGGTTTAAACTCATGCAGATGGAACTCACACCTGGAGTGGTCGGTATTATATGTGGATTATGTTTAAACTTTAGTAAAAAAAAACTTTATTTAGAAACAAATAGAAGATCTAGAAGATGTAGCGACCACGCTTATTTTCTTCCAACTAAATGTAAATGTTTTGTAAGCGTTTTTTGGTTTTTAACAACTGTTATTTTGACGCTATATCCTGTCTTTTCGTTTAAAATATTTTAAATCTTCGCTACCGTAATCTTAAAGACAAATAAAGTTATTATTATTTGGTTTCAATTGTTAAAATGGCTTCAGCTGTAAATTTATATTAACTGATTCAGTAACTAACAAAGTATGGCAGAAGTACTATGTGTGAATTATTGGTGAAACACCTTTACCAGAATACACCACCCGTGATTATGAATATTTTAGTCTAATCTACTTTTGTTATTTTAAAACTTTTTTAATGAAAAAAAATTAAAGTAAAATTGGTCCAGAATATTTAATGTCTGCAGAAACATCACTAGTTACCCCCTGTAGTATTGCTGGCAGTACATCTTAAGTTATTTAAGTATTACTGTATGGTTGGTGGTTGGTGCTACACAACAACTTACCATGAAGTGCGTGGCAGTTGGTGAAGAATATTTTGTGTTGCGATAAATGGATGATCGATTCAAATATACAACTGTGAGAAGATGGAATGATGTCTTTATTATTATTTGTATTAGTGTTTATTTGTACCATTAATCTTATTGGTTCTGCCGTATTATATTTCTTGGCTAAGTTGCAAAGTTTGTATTAATTGCATTAGATTTGATTTCTGTAGCTTTTAATTATTTATTCCCAACTCACATTTGCGGTTTCTCAACAGAGGAGGACGCCACCAATAAATAAACTAAATATACTTTGGCTCTGCTTGTTTGTTTAGACACCCTAACAGCAGAGTTATAAACTAGAGAGCTAAAACATAACCTAACCCCTATAACAATACAATTAACTGACCAATGATCACCGATGCTTACATTTGCAGTTCCTCGCTACTGGAAGCCCTCAACACATCATAAATAAACTCCACAAGATCTGCATCCAACATCTTACAAGCAAGATGATCATTAAAGTCCTCGTGTTTAAGAAGACGGAGGAGACATCGGATGGTTGGGAGGTTTAGAGGGTCGGATCGGAGCAGGAGGACTCGCTTCATGGAGAGGAATAATTTTGGGGAGTCTGGAATATGGGGATTTTGTGATTGTATATTTAAAACAAATCGTTATATTTAAAAAGACCTAATTTACAGGAAATTTGACTGTTAGTTTAAACCTAATTGTAATACTTAATATTAAAAAAGAAAAAAATTGTTTTTAATGTGGACCCATTATAAATAGAATAGAATGGGATATATTTCTGGAAAAATACATTTTGAATGAGTTGAACCCTAAATAACACCTTGTGTAGCTTTTCCTTGCATTTCTTCTGTTCCTTGGAAGAAATATGAGATGTCTGTGAATGCCGTCCATGTTTCTATGAGTTTCAGTGACAATGTTAATATCTGCGGAAAAATAGAAAAGATTAATTTAATGTCCAACTTACCGCAATTTGTATACAAATAAAATTAATTTATTCGTAACTTTTATTACATACTTATGATATTATCTGTAGTGTTCATGCTCATTGTTTATATTCATGCCATCATATATCACGAAGTATTTGATATCTATGTATTGTATCACGTGATCGGATCATAATTGATAACCACGTTATTAACTCGACTAACAATATACCGAACTAACAAACATTCCAGTCTAGTCTTTAAATGATAGAACTAGACAGTGGAACACTATAACTGGCGACGAGGATAACGTTACTTCAACAAGGAAACGTGCATTAGTCGATCAGAGAAAGCTAACAAACAAAAGACGTCCATATTACGAAGTTCGCAAAGCAAGACGGTAAAGAAAAACCAAGATGGCTGCTATCGCGTCTGATGGTATTTTTCCGTTTAATCCGTACGAATCTTCGACAACAGGCCCTCGCTGGGAACATTGGGTAGAACGCCTCAATAACTTTTTTGTGGTAAAAGGCATCACAGAAAATAAAGTGAAAAGAGCTAATTTACTACATTATGCTGGTGATGAAGTCTTTTCAATATTCAAAAGTCTACCTGACACTGACGATGCTGAATCATATGATCAAGCCATAGCAACTCTAAACCAACATTTTACAGACAAAAAGAATGTTGATTATGAAAGAGTAACATTCCGTGAAACAAAACAAGAAGAAGATGAAACAATGAAACAGTTTCACTCTCGTCTTCGTAAACTATCAAAGAATTGTGATTTTCATAGCGCTGACGATGAAATCAAAACTCAGATAATCAGCAGATGCAGAAATCACAAAATAAGACAAAGAGCACTTGAGACACAACAGCTTACTCTTGTCAATTTACTTGATATGGCGAATGCGATGGAAAGATCAGAAGCCCAAGCATCATCCATCGAGAAAAACATAAAGTCAGAATCAAATGCTCGAGAGTCAGCATATAAAGTGAAAAAACAATACACGCAGAAAACAAGACATCAACAAAGAGAAACAAGAAGCAAGAAGTGCTACTTCTGTGCTGGAAACTATCCTCATGCACAAGGACGAAAGTCATGCCCCGCATTTGGAAATCAATGTCGTAACTGTGGAAGATACAATCATTTTTCGCAATGCTGTTTACACATGAAACAAAAGAAGCATGTGAGACAAACTGAAGATAACTCAGAATCAGAATACAGTGATGAAGAACCAGAGGTACGTAAAGCATATGTTACCATATGTAGGCATAACAAACCTCAACGCAAACCACCCAAAGTAAAATTGGAAGTGAATGACAACAATATTACTTTCTTACTTGATACTGGTGCTGCTGTCAACATTATTGATGAAACACATTTCAAAATGTTAGATTGCAAGCTTGAGAAAACTAACACTAAAATTTATGCATACCAAGCAAAGAAACCACTACCTGTACTTGGAAAGATCACTGCAGAAGTCAAAACACCTAAATACATAATGAAAACAAAAATGTATGTAATAAAAGGCAAAGAAGAATGTTTACTGAGTTACCATACAGCTGAAAAATTGGGATTAGTAGTGATTCCGACAGCTATCAAAGACAAAGAAGAAATCTTCGCAACTGATGCAGAACAGTGCGATGAAGCCGATGATCAGGAAATTCTCACAACGTACTCCGATCGATTCAAAGGAATTGGAAAACTCCAAGGGTACAAGGCAAAGCTGCATATAGACAAAACAATACAACCTGTAGCACAGCCACATAGAAGAATACCTTTTCACATAAGAGAAAAAGTCACTAAAGAACTTGAGTATCTAGAAACAAATGACATTATTGAGAAAATATCTGGACCAACACCGTGGGTATCTCCAATAGTTACTCCACCAAAGCCAAACAGTCCAGAAGAAGTTCGCATTTGTGTAGACATGCGACAAGCAAACAAGGCTATACACAGAGAAAGACACATATGTCCAACGCTTGATGATATAATACACCATCTTAATGGAGCAACAGTCTTCTCCAAGCTAGATTTAAACAAAGGATATCATCAAATTGAATTGGATGAAGCAAGCAGATACATAACAACTTTCTCTACACATGAAGGTCTTTATCGATACAAGCGACTCAATTTTGGAGTTTGCTCAGCAGCTGAACTATTTCAAAAGATCATACAACAATTGATCGAAGGCATACCTGGAGCATTAAATGTAAGCGATGACATTATCATATTCGGCAAAACCAAAGATGACCATGACAAGAGTCTCAGATCAATACTGGACATCTTAAGAAAGAAGAACCTCACTTTAAACAAAAAGAAGTGTGAGTTCAACAGGTCAAAACTAGAATTCTTTGGATTTGTAATCAGCAACGCCGGAATACATGCTCAAGAAAAGAAGATCAAAGCAATCAAAAATGCTGACAAACCAAAATCAGTGCAAGAAATTCGAAGCTTACTTGGATTGGCAAATTATTGCTCAAGATTAATCAAAGACTATGCCACAATCACTCAACCATTAAGAGAATTAACACACAAGAATTCTACATGGAAATGGAACGAGAAACATGAAAGAGCAATGCAACAGCTCAAATGTAGTCTAACAAGTGAATCAGTCATACACTATTTTGATCCGCAAAAAGACACAGAACTTATAGTGGATGCAAGCCCAGTTGGATTAGGTGCTATTCTAAGCCAACGAGACAAACACAACAATATTTCAATTATTGCTTATGCAAGTAAAGTGCTTACATCAGTCGAACAAAGATATTCACAGACAGAACGTGAAGCATTGGCAATTGTTTGGGGATGTGAACATTTTCACTTATATCTATATGGAATTCAAAAGCCATTTACACTTGTTACTGACCACAAACCGCTTGAATTAATTTTCAAAAACCCATTATCAAAACCTCCTGCTAGAATTGAAAGATGGAACTTACGGCTACAACCGTACAACTTTAAAGTAGTATATCGACCTGGAAAAGATAATCCAGCCGATTACATGTCAAGACATCCTATTTATCACTCAGCAAATGAAGAGTCGGACAATGCAGAAGAATATGTTAATCTTATTGCAGCAACAGCAATACCTACTGCATTAACAAAAGCTGACATACAAAATGCTACTCAACAAGATGACACATTGCAAAAAGTCATAGAGACAATAACAGCAAACAGATGGAAATCAAATGCTAAGGATTCAACTTTGCAACCATACCATTTAATCAGAAGTGATCTATCAGTTACAGAAGATGGCTTACTTTTAAAAGGAACAAAAATAGTCATTCCAAAACACTGCAGAGAAGAGTCATTGATTTAGCACATGAAGGACACCAAGGAATAGTTAAAACCAAATCATTACTACGAGAACACGCCTGGTTTCCTGGAATTGACAAAACAGTGGAAGAAAGAGTCAAGAATTGTATATACTGCCAAGCTGCGACAGTTACAAAGAACTATGAACCACTGCAAATGTCAAAATTACCTCAAGGTGCATGGAAAGAACTAAGTTTAGATTTTTCTGGACCATACCCATCTGGAGAATATCTACTTGTATTAATTGATGAGTATACAAGATATCCAATTGTTGAAATTATCAAATCAACCAAAGCAACAACAGTCATTCCTATTTTGGAAAAAACATTCTCATGTTTTGGAATACCAGACATTCTGAAAACTGATAATGGCCCACCATTCAACAGTAGTGAATTCAAAAGATTTGCAAGAGAACTTGGATTCACACACAGAAGAATTACTCCACACTGGCCGAAAGCAAACGCTGAAGCTGAAAGATTTATGAAAACACTGAACAAAGCTGTAAGAATTTTCAATGCTGAAACTAAGTCATGGAAAAGCAAACTACTTACATTCCTACGAAACTACAGAGCAACACCACACACTACAACACAAGTCAGCCCTGCTGAACTACTATTTGGAAGAAAGATAAGCATTACAATTCCTAATGCTGAACAGATGAAAGAAGATACAAATCTTCGCAACAGAGACAATAGTGCAAAACACAAGATGAAGAAATATGCAGACGAACTTACACATGCAAAAGTATCTCACTTCAAGACTGGAGATAAAGTTCTTGTAAAACAAAGAAAAGAAGGAAAATTAATGCTTCCTTACAATCCACAACCATTCACAATTACAAAGATCAAAGGAACAATGATCACAGCAGAAAATGCATACAAAGAAATTACAAGAAACTCTTCATTCTTCAAGAAAATAAATACATCACAACAACATAAGAAACACACAGATGACGATCAACCATATTATCCATACAACCATAACAACACAGTGAACAATGAAGATAACCTCACTAATGAGACAAATGAACATACTGATAATCATCGATATCCGGTACGAAATCGTAGGCCTCCTGAATACCTCAGAGATGGTACCTTTATATAAGTACTCGTGCATGCCATGTTCATTTATTGCTTGTATATTGCAGTATTTCATTTCGTTACCTAAGCCACGTACTGCCAATTTAATACAACGTACTTCAAACTTTCTTTTATAACTTTATATACAACCTGTGTTAAACAAGCTACCTGTGTTAATCTGAGCCATATTACTTCATTGTTTTATTTCATATACCTTCCAAAAATACTGTGTTATTGTGAACCAATTTAGATATTGTGCATTTAGCTAAACAACATTTTAAAATGTAATTTACCATCTAACTTGGAGAGGGATGTAGTGTTCATGCTCATTGTTTATATTCATGCCATCATATATCACGAAGTATTTGATATCTATGTATTGTATCACGTGATCGGATCATAATTGATAACCACGTTATTAACTCGACTAACAATATACCGAACTAACAAACATTCCAGTCTAGTCTTTAAATGATAGAACTAGACAGTGGAACACTATATTATCTTAAACAAAATATCTTATACCATAACTGCCGCTGTGTTTACATACTGTTTTTTTGTTGTTAAAAACAATATATATATATATATTTAAAATTTTACTTAAAAATACTTAAACAAACATATGTTAGCAAAAAACATACAGATTTTCCGGTCAGTTTCAACACAAACATAACAGCTTGTATATATGATCAGATTTCTCAAACATTTTGGTTTATTGAAATAATTTATTCAATGATGTCGAGAGTTCACTGAAGATGGTTTTAGTTTTCAAACTTTTAGTTTAAACAAACGCAAATACTCACGGTGTGTGACTGAGATGATGACAATAGATTCAACAACTTAGTCGGTAACATCATGAACACGTTATGTTCACATCCATTATGAAGATATGCTTGTAATAATTCCTCTATTATGACAAGGAGAATCTCCTTTATGATGTCATCAGGGAAATCCAATCCGTTTAGTAAAAAGTTGCAGAAGGTGTCTGTTAGGGTAAGTACATTAAACATGAGTGTAACATTTGGAGGTGAAGTTTATGAGCCATGGGTGCCTTGGGTGTCATCATATGTTTAGCACCCTGTGTTAAGCTATTGAGGATGCTTTTTGTACAAGACTTTCATAGATTTTTATTTTACACTAAAAGTAACTGCTAGCAATAAATACAGACAGCAGATAGCTGATTCTAAACAATAGCCATCATTATGTTTTAGCACCTCCAGTTTTAAGCCTAAAATACACGATAACTGATCCCAGGCAGCATTGCTCGTCTTACTAAATAGAAAATAACTCATATGGAAAAAAATATTATATATATATAATATAGATTGTTTTAAAACATAATAACAAAAATACCGTTAGTGATGAAACAATCAGATGATTCCGGTATTTGCTTCACCATGGCAACCACTAAGTTTAAAAGATTCAAACAACTTCTATACGACGCAGAGCAACATAACTGCATTATGATGTCACAATCGTGGTAACAATTTCGTCCCTTCAGTTTGAGCAACATTAGAACAATGTCTGTGAATTTAAACAAGAAAACCTGTAAACGTGGCCTTAATGCAAAAGTTTTGTTGATGTTTTCTTGCTTCTTTACTAAACTATGAAGAAAATTCCGTCTAAGGTAATATCAACTGTTTATGTTTGAATTACATAGAAACATTATTGCAATAAATTCCGGGATTCTGATCTTGATCTAGTTCTTAGAGTTAAAGGATATGGTGCAACGAAATATAACATATATAATATATATCTTTTCCTTATACAACATGTTTGATTTTTGTCTGTTAACTTAAAATATGGTTGTAATGAATAACGTTTACCATTGGAAATCGGCATTGGCTGAACTTGATTCTGCAGTTGATGAAACAAAGTAATTGTGGTTGAAATAAAATAATCGGCAAACTTGTCGTCGTGTCCAAATATTTCTAGCCATTGCGGGTTTGGGGAAACTTGGTGGAGGAAATATTGAAGCAGGTGAACTTGTGTGGTGTATGGCTGGTCTGTTGATTGATGGAGTTAAATATATAAAAAATTAGCATGAAGGCAATGGCACAACCAGGGGGAGCGTATGTGGTTGTGACACCCCTTTTGGTTCATTCACGATAAACAAAGAACAAATAATTTAAAACGGAAGTTCTTGTCAAACATTTGCAAACATACTGACACTGCATCTTATACTTAATGTGAAATTATCACTCATGAAATAACTTGATATTTATGGCAACATTTTGGCTTAAACTCAGATTTCTGAAATTTATTAGATGTTTCTTTAAGTTTGACTCAATCTTAAATCAGACTAGTTTCTCATCAGTGCTTCTATACCAAACAGACCATAATGAAATATTAGGAAGCTACATGCAGAACTTTGCTTTAAACCCTTTTTAAAGCCACATAGCTGCAAAGTGGTGAATAAAAAAACAGGCGTAAATACGTCAAAACAAATGTAGGTTATTTTCTTGATGTAGCAGAAAGGGCCACGGGTGTTGAATGTCGCTGAAAAGGGTCATGAACCATAAAAGGTTGACAAACACAGGTGTAAAACAGGGGTGATTTTGAAGTAACACATTGAGAACTACTAAAACTAGTCTAAGAAATGCCCTAAACAAAATATAAGCAGTTTTTAGTTTATTTAAAATCCAAACCAACCTTTGTCTTCAAAACAATTTGCCACACACAGCAGACAAACCCTTTCACATGATTGTGACATCATAAAGAAGCGATTGTGATGTTTACATGGGGGAAGTAAGGACTCCATGATGCTAAACAAACCTATTTCAAGTTAGTTATCTTAATAACCACTCTGTACATAAAATACACATTAACCTCTGATGCAACTGTGATAAACACAATATTATCCGGGGCAAAATTCATGTTGTAACCTTTGAACTATTATAATTCCTTTTTGCAAATTATTCGTTTAAAAAATTTCATAAAGATTGAATTTTTATGGATGTCTGCTGTCAATTCCGGGTTGTTAAAAAAAAGTTAAGAAATTCAAGTTTAATACAGTATTTTACGCACGTTTTCAAAAATAATCAACATGGCCTACTAAACAAACATTTCATTTAAAAGTTTTTCCATTTGTTCATTTGATAAATATTCAGCCGATAATATTACGTCCATGATCAGAATAACGAACTTTGGGGAGTTACATGAAAGGAAAATGCGTCCGTTCATTCCAACTGTTATTTCAAAAGTAATTCTCGCCCCGAGCTCATGAATCAACGTAAAACTTGGAGATAAAAGTTTCCTTGCGAGGTTTAGGGGTACATGGAACGAAAACCCACGATCGCTCAACACCCCCAACCCGTTAGCTTTCCCATTGTTCGGGTCCACGCACGAGACCTCAGGTTCCATGTCCTTGTTTGCGACAATTAGTTTCCCGAATATAAGATCTCCATTTGTTACGTTGGGTCTGTTCCGCTTGGACGCCCCTTCGAAGGACATGTAGTTTAACACCGCCAAGTGACTAGCTCCGATGTCAACCTTGTACATGTCACCTTGTCGTGAAGTTACAACCCCAACAACATTGTCACCTTTAAAATATCATTCATTATTTATCTTTTAGTGTTACTGTGTTAATTACAGAACATCAAATTGCCAGTTTACCCGTCAGGTGTTTATTCTTAGACAAAGTAAAATGTTACAAAGCATAATTTTATTTTATCTCTTTGAATATGAAAGCAGATATCAAATTATTATAGAACAAATTATAGGCAAAAGAACAGTCGGTAATCCCAAACAAAAGGTGCGGAAAGAGCAAACGCTATGAATAAAAAGTCAAAAACAGCATCAGTTAAAAAGCGGCTGTTGCATCCACGCTATGGTGAACATTCAGTTGTTACACTTAATTAAAACAAACTACTATTGAATTGGAAAAAGTTTAAAAAGTCACCTTTACTTGGCACATATCTCTTCTGGTGGCAATCAACCCAGAAAGTGTCGGGAGTTTTATGACGCAAGACACCGGGTTTGCAAACTTTTACTTCGTCAGCCTCGTGGTAAAGTCCGGGGCCTAATTTAACGTCGGAATCTCCAGTGATTGAATTGACGTGTTTGGTTATGACATCACCAGGAATTACAATCTGTTTATTGTCGATGGATTGTGACATCACTATTGAATCTTAAATTGTTGTTCTGATTAAAAATAAGTTTAATTGGCTTAACGGTGATCTATTCGATAACATGCGGGTAAATAAAAAAAAAATGATTTTATTTGTATAACATATGGGTAAAATGAATAATTTTTTTGTTTGTTTTTTAAAAAATAAAAGATATCATTTAAAAAACAAAGAGAAGGGAATCAACAACTAAATGACAGTCGTTAAACGCTATGGATAACACAGAAAGTGTCGAAAAAAGCGTCAGATAAAATTGCTGAATCCAAAATATAACACTGTTTTACTTAAAGGTAAATTCTAAAAGAGTATCACGCCGGTGAAACTGGTAGATACGACAGGGGTTTCCCATTAAGTATTAAGTAAAATATATTGCAACGTAATAAGTGTATTGTTGGATATGACTGTTGTTATAAAAACACATAATTTTGACAATGTTACGTTAATGACTAAATGAACGTGTACAACAACGCTTGAATACAAAGTATGTTTAAATACGTAACATACACAAGGCAGACTTTATAATATCTATCTTTCAGAGCTACTGTTATAAAAACATAAACACAACGAATAAATTTTCTTACAACACATGTGCTATTTCTTTAAAATGTTGGTTTATTTTGTAGGGGGTTCCCCTGTTTATTGCGCGCTAATCATAGATGTTCCTACATTTTTAATAAAAATTTAGGGGACGATAGTTGAGTAAATAGTGCTTACTTATTCTTTTAGGTCGGTAGCCTAAGCGTTATAACTCTGGTGTTCTGTTTTATACATTTCGTGCCCCTTTACCTATGTAAGTTTATACATCAAATAGAACAGCTAGTGTTACACAATTTTTGTGCTTTACGTATCAAACTTTAGGTGTAATAGTACTGTTGCTTTCAAGTGACACTAAATTTCACCAAACATTTTACGTTTTATGCTTTGCAGCAAAGCAATAAAACTTGCAAAATAGGCCATTGAGTGCAAAAAAATTAGGTTCAAGGAATTTGACCGCCAATAATTTGTATTTACATACTACACACGAAATAAAACTACATAATTGTTAATGGATAATAAAATAAACACAAGTGCAAATCAACAGAATTACATAGTTGCTTAGAAACTTTAGTTAGAATAGATATCGAAACTAGAATAATTAGGAGAGTGTTTTGGGTAAACTCTGGGTGACACCCCAGCTCTTCCATAGGCCTCACCCATACAACATAGAAAGTCCATAGTTTATCTAAATGCACGAAATACAATTCACATTTATAATGAAACACAATTTACGCAAATATAGATGAAAAATTAAACAAAGCATTTTATGCTAAAACATAGGCTCAATGTATGTTAAAAACTCTTTCGTAATAAAAAAATGTAATTTTGGATTTGAAAGTTATTGTAAAACGCAATAAAAGGGTAATGTTAGGTTAACTTAAAAAAATCACAATCATCAATATTACTGGAAGTTAACAATTAACATTAAGGCAATTAAGGGCATGAGAACTATAAATATCAGGCTAAGAGAAGCTACAGAGAAAAACTTTATCCAAGAAAACATTAAATCCCACATTCCATCGTCATTAAGGCACCATGAAGAAAAATGCCTAAATATTTTATCTAAAAAAACTTTTTTAAATACAGTAACAATTTTAAGTGGAAAGAAATAAATGGCTTAAATTTGTCATAAACAGTGCCAGAAGTTGAAAGATGCTGTTATTTAAGTTCACTTTTTAACTTGAATATTTTTTCAAAATGATTTAATCACAATAGAAAAGCATATATATATATTTAAACCAATAATTCAACCATAGTTGTTATTGTTAATATTATGACAACCGGGAAAGTCAAAAGGAAACAGAAGTCACATTTTAATAATTAGCAAAAAGATAGTCCTTACTTAGCGTAAAGTATTATTCCAATTTTCAAAATCGTTTTCAATATTTGCACCTGTGAGATCACTGATGCAAATAAAAGTGACAATAACTTTAAAACAATGCAGTTTCGTTTAAAACAATATTACAACAATTGTAGATTCAGCTAAGTAATGACCATCTGTACAATAATTATAAAACTTGCCTGGTTTCTTTTTACCAATACAATACATTTGATTAGACAGCATTATAAAACAGTTGGATTAGTAAGTTACATTCATTCATTCATTCAGTAATTGTTGTTATCAGATACAGTGGGAATAGCTACAGAACTTCTTTAGAAATATTGAAAATAAATTGCATTCATGTACTTCATGATGTGTCCATCTAACAACAAAACATAAGATAAACCTTTGAATTTACTTTTGCCAAACTATGCGTAAGGATGAGGATAATTGCTTCAAATTAATCAAGTGTTTGTAGATGAACAGTGAAAGTACAATGTTTGCTTTAGAAATAAAAATCACCAGAATTTATTTGCGAAACATATGTATATACACATATATATATATATGTATATAGGTTTTTTAATAATTATGAAATATAAATGTGGATTCACAGCAAAACAAAATTCTTTGCGAAATATACATACATATATTTATATATATATATATAGGTTTTTTTAATAATTCTGACATGACGGCAAAAATATTCTGTATCATATTTTTATGGAGGAAAGAGCCAACCCGCCTTAACTCCAGGTCTCAAATACACTGCTCGGGTTTTGGGTAATAGGCCAACTAGGGCTTATAGGTAACACGCCAAATTACAAAACCTCACCAATATAGAAACATCCATTCTCACCTCATTTTCCATCCCAGCCATTTGCACCAATGTATCAACCATTAATCGGCGTTTATTTGACGCACTTGGCAAGCAATGAGCGATATCCATAACATGGTATCCACAATCAAGCAACTTAATTAAATCAACTCCATCAACTCCGGTCTTCAATGCTTTCAAAACAACTTGCTCCGGTGTGAAGAAATATTCACCGTCTAATTCCTCTTTAACTTTGGTAGCAACTGCATCAGGTTGAATGTCGCCCGCTGCTTTACCTTTAAACAAACATGAAAGGTGAAGAAGTATAAAGAAAACAAAAAATTAGGCCTAGAACTACATGTTACCTCAATTTTTAAAAACAGAGGTGCATCGCATTTGTTAGCACCCCAAAGTATATTGCATTCACCACATTAATCAATGAGGTTCCCTATATTTGACAACTATGAGTGTAACTGTATTTTAACAATGTCACCCCAGATTTTACCCTGCTGTTAGGTGTCTATACAAACAAGCAGAGCCAAAGTATATTGCATTCACCACATTAATCAATGAGGTTCCCTATATTTGACAACTATGAGTGTAACTGTATTTTAACAATGTCACCCCAGATTTTACCCTGCTGTTAGGTGTCTATACAAACAAGCAGAGCTAAAGAATATTGCATTCACCATGGTATGCATGCATGAATACAAAACAGTGTAATTTAATTCTGCATTTTTATGATTCTGGATATATTTACTCACTAATTAAATAACCACCCCCAATTCAACCAATAAACCAGTTACAATGAACAACCTCACCCATTTACACAAAACTCACTACAACCAATATTTACCTGATTCAAAGGTAGCACCCTGGTTGTTATACTCAGCGCTCCCCCCAATGTTTGCTCCCTGAAACTTTCCTCCCTTGATGTCGATGTCAGTTTTCTGCGCCCCCTTCTTGAAAACTTAAAATAATTCCAGTTTTAGAATCAAAGGTTAAAACTCAATTAAAAAGTCCTGAAAAATGCAAAAAAATACCTATACGCCACATATTGCATCGTAGTTTATGGATTGGGTTTAAAATAGTTCTTTTAGCAATTATTATTCGCGGAAAGGAAGACGTTTAGTTTGCTATACGGCGAGATGATGAAAATTCTTTACAGTCTCCCTTTTATTCCATTAAAGTATATATATAAATGACAAAGGATGGATAAAACGTCATAATGAGAAGAAACTAATTATACATCAAGTACAACCAACCAAGCACCTAATACACAACCCAAGGATTCCCATGACAATGCATATATGTGTTATAGCTTCCTGGGAAAACCTCAACAAATTTAACCTACTTTCCTGTTTGCTATTTATATGAACTGGACCACTTGCACCAATCACAGTGTTGCCAATGTTTGAAGCATTTATGTTGAAAGTTGATCGGACAACCTTGGCTGTTCCATATGGTCCATACCCTGCATTAATAATATGATTATTATAACTTTTAATGCATGCATTTCTATTCTATGTGTGTAATTTGGCTTTACTCACCTGCTTTAAACGTGCAGTAATATGTTAGACAGTTTAATTCATTTCTAATATCAATGGGTGAGGTCCTACAGTGAGGCATGTCATGGGACCCGGAATTTCGACCAGAGTTGGCCCATTACCCCAACATTGTATATGCACATTCTATTCTATATAGGTGAGGTCCTACAGTGAGGCACGTCATGGGACCTGGGATTTAGGCCAGAGTTGGCCCATTACCTCAACATTGTATATGCACATTCTGTTCTATATGGGTGAGGTCCTACAGTGAGGCACGCCATGGGACCTGGGATTTAGACCAGAGTTGGCCCATTACCCCAACATTGTATATGCACATTCTATTCTATATGGGTGAGGTCCTACAGTGAGGCACGCCATGGGACCTGGGATTTAGGCCAGAGTTGACCCATTACCCCAACATTGTATATGCAAATTCTATTCTATATGGGTGAGGTCCTACAGTGAGGCACGCCATGGGACCTGGGATTAGACCAGAGTTGTCCCATTACCCCAACATTGTATATGCACATTCTATTCTATATGGATGAGGTCCTACAGTAAGGCATGCCATGGGACCTGGGATTTAGACCAGAGTTGGCCCATTACCCCAACATTGTATATGTACATTCTATTCTATATGGGTGAGGTCCTACAGTGAGGCATGCCATGGGACCCGAAATTTCGGCCAGAGTTGGCCCATTACCCCAACATTGTATATGCACATTCTATTCTATATAGGTGAGGTCCTGCAGTGAGGCATGCCATGGGACCTGGAATTTGGACCAAAGTTGGCTCATTACCCCAACATTGTATATTTACATTATATTCTATATTAGCGAGGCACGAAAATTTTAGTATGCCCGACAACAACAGTATATATGTTGTAGCAAATTACATTTTACCCTAATGAAGATGCATGGCATGGGACAGCTAAAACATCTTACATTCTTACGCAAACAAATACCAAAACAGATGTTTGGGAAAATTTTTGGAAAATGTTTATATGATATTGAACATACTTTCTGTGTTGACTGTGCCTTGCATGGATCCACTTTTGTAGTTGACGGTTTTGCTTCTATCGTGAGCAACTGGATCAACAGGGTTCGAACCTGAAATAAACAATTTAGTTGGCAGTGCATAAAGCGTAACAAAGTATATATGGGGTTAAAATAGTGGTTCTCGGGTGACAGATTTAATGCTATTTAAGGGACAACGACAGTCGTTATAACACAGATGTTCTGTTTCATACACCTCGTTCCCGCTTACAAGTTACCACGTATGTAACTTATTTATCCTCGCATGGTTGGGCAACAACAGTCATTATAACACATGTGTTCTGTTTCATACACCTCGTGCCCCGCTTACAAGTTACCACGTATGTAACTTATTTTTCTTCGCATGGAGGGGCAACAACAATCGTTATAACACAAGTATTTTGTTTCATACACCTTGTGTCCGCGTACAAGTTACCACGTATGTAACCTATTTATCTTCGCATGGAGGGGCAACAACAATCGTTATAACACGGGTGTTCTGTTTCATACACCTCATGCACGCTTACGAGTTACCATGTATTCAACTTTATAAATGATACTTTTTACAGGTTTTCTTTTCGTTTGTTTATTGTATAGCTGAAATTTAAGTGTCTTGCCTAAGGACACAAATACTCCCAAAATGGTGGCAAAGCAACATCAAGCCTTGAACCCGTACCGTCTGGTCTATAAGCAGGCATGCTAACCATTCTACCAAACTAACTTACCACCAGATGAACTGAAACCCTGAGCAAAGTTCTGTTGTTCACCGCCTCCAGTTGTCGTGGTCGTTGTTGTAGATTTCTCTCCCTTCATTTCAGTGTTTTCTATACAAGCAAATAACATAACATATTAATAAATGAATGAATGTAACTTACTCTATCCTAACGACAGTCGTTATAACACAGTTGTTAATACACCTCGTGCCCGCTTACGAGTTACCATGTATGTTACTTGGTGGGTGATTATTTTTTTTTTTTTTTTTTATGTATGGCTGATAATTTGGACAACCCATTAGTGACCACTGGGTTGGAGCAATTGCCGTTAAGTGACTTGCCCAAGAACACCTACGCCCATAATAATGATCATGAATGTAAAACAAAGTTCTGCAACCTACGGCCGGCGGGCCGGGTCCCGCCTGTGCACTGTTTTGGAAATTTCATTAAACCCGGCCCGTGATGAACAATGTATTGCTTATAAGCTTCAGCGGGAAACGCTTTTGTTTTTATTGTATCTCTCTCCAGTCTAGTCTATTCCCCATCGCATGTTATCAGTTTGATTTATAATCCTTAGTTTTGCATCCTGCCCATTGTTACGTCAACTCCTTCAGGAGAAAATATTATTTCTACGCAATTGCGTTTGTCTTTGTATGCCATCCGATAATATGGTATCATTATAACTAAAGTTGTTGAGAAGTGAGTAAGCTATATCTGTACCACAAAATATCAGTTACAATGGAAGCTAAACGAAGAAAAATAGATAATGAACGCAGAGTATTTAATGATTCATGAACAGACAAATATTTCTTTACGCTGCAATATGGTAAACCAGTGTGTTTAATCTGCAAGAAATATTGTGGCTTGCAACAAATAATTTAATGTAAAACGGCACTACGAAGCAAAGCACCAGAAACACAGTGCTTTAAAGGGGCATTTCAGAATTAACAAACTAGACAAACTTAAACGGAACCTGAAACAACAAAGCTCGATTTTAAGAAGTCAGGAGAAAAGGCAGAATAGAACACACTTGCAAGTTGTGCAGTCAACTTCTTAATCGCCAAGCACATGAAACCCTTTACCGATGGAAAACTTATTTTAGAATGTTTATTGACGGTTGTTGACATTGTGTGTCCAGAGAAACGGAGTGTAATCTCGAATACCAGTCTTTCTGCCAAGACAGTTAACACGACGCATCGAAAAAATGTCTGCTGACGTAAAACAATTGCTTCACAGCTGTGCTGAAAAGTTTCAATACTTTGCAATTGCACTTGATGAAAGCACCGATGCGAAAGAAACTTTACAGCTTGCCATATTTGTAAGAGGCATTAATTCCAACTTCGATATCTTGGAGGAATTTGCGCCACTACCAACCATTACTGTTTTACAATTCTCATTTTGTTAATGAATTGTTATTAAAATACTTGAGTTTTCTATGTGCGGCCCGCGCGGCGAATATAAATCTGTGATTTGGCCCGTGCAATGAAAAAGGTTGCCGACCCCTGATGTAAAACAAAGTATATATAAAAGTCTAATATAAAGCACTTCCGGCAACTTATTTTTCGTTTTTAAACCAAAACGTTTAAAATAAAGACAATTTTATCGTATATAACTGGTTTTATTGGAGCAACAAACAGCACAATAAAACTTGCATAAGGGTTATTACAACGCGAACGCCAGTACAACTTGGATTTACTCAAAGTTAATGTCAGCGGTCAATTGTAACTGTGTGTTACCAATTCTAC
This sequence comes from Ciona robusta, assembly GCF_009617815.1. Taxonomy (NCBI): domain Eukaryota; kingdom Metazoa; phylum Chordata; class Ascidiacea; order Phlebobranchia; family Cionidae; genus Ciona; species Ciona robusta. The sequence goes on along the minus strand of NC_143245.1, from coordinate 521,316 downwards.
TCATAATATAATATTACTTAAATATTTGATATTTCCGTATCTTTAACCACTCACCTTCGTAATACCTAGCGTCCGAACGTGTCGCCATTTTGTAACTTGCTTTACAGAAACTTCAAGATAATATTAGTCACAAAACGAATTATTTAATTAACTTTAACACTTAAAACATAAACGAAAACCCAACACCCAAAGTGATTTTGATTTATTGGTTATGCAAAATAGGGACTTCCCGGTTATAGCTATAGAGAAAGCATATTAATCTGCTAACACAGAAACATTTCTATAAAACAAGAGATCACACAGATCTAATGCATGAGCACGGTATAAACTAGTTAGCATATTATTAATTACCCCTATCACTACAATGGTCGACTGAGATCGATCAAAAACAACTCAAAAGTAACCAACAATAACCAACAAAGCGGGTTTCAGTCGCCATTGGTGACTGTGGGGCAGTAGATAGAATGCATTTATTCGTGTATTATAACTCATTAAACTTAAGACGTGTAAGGATTGAAAGTTTGGTAAAGAATATGTGTAAACACGCTTTGTACAACTCCTGTACCATGTGTTGACTTGTAAATTTACAATAGTTAAGCTTGTCGTTGTTTAAAAACTTTTGTTTTTGTGAATTTGGATAAATCGTAATCACGCCGTATTATAGGTAATGTTAGAAGTTAATATTATTCATATTGTGGCGGCTGCATAATGATTTATTGCGAGCGGTAAACTAAAAGAGCGAAGAAACGAGAGACGCGGTGTTTATACCGAATTACCGAAGATAACGATAAGAAAAAGGTACTCGTCTACTCTTCGGTGCACACACGCTAATTGTGCGATTTTAAATCTGAAAATTTAGTTTAAAAATTATAAACAATAATATGATTTGATTCCAATCAAGAGACTAAAGAATAAATGCTAGAATTGAGAATTAGGATAAGTGCGGAAAATAATCACCCTATCAGCAACAACAATAAAGCCAACAACAACTGTTCGACGAAAAAGGATCTATATGACCACTACCGTGCTCAATAATTCGGTGAAATTCTAGATTACTCTCAACAAAGAATACTCTACTTTTGCTCTCAACTAATCTTTTTGAATTTACCATGTAATAGACATACAACCGGCATATATGTTTTTTTAATATGAACAAAAATGATTTTTTGGAATGAATTTTTTTTTTAATCTATTAAAATATAAACTTACACACTAAACGCGTCACACAGGCACACATGATCAGAAAAATGTTTTACTGAAGATATGTAAAGCCATATATGCTATAAACCAGCCTCTCTCAAACTGGGGTAAATTCCTCATATTTAGAGGGTAAACGAGCTACCAATCAAAATCCACATCAGTTGACGAGACAGAAAAATTGTGCCAATTGTAGTACTTTACCAGACATTGAACAACTCGTTGCAAAAAGCAAGCACATCCGTTGCATTAAATATAACTGATGTAATTAGTTGCTTTCGCTTTTTAATAAATGAGCGCCATATTAAATATTGGGGGGAAATCTGATAAGCATCTTTGTAAAAGGGTAAAGCATACAAAAAAGTTTAAGAACCAATGCTATAAACGAACGTTGGAAAACGAGGGTTTTCTTTGGTATACACATATAGAGTCTGCAGAACTATATACATAAAAGTTTACCAGATATATACAGTGATGTGAAATCGAATAACAGTTTCATTGTATGAAGAATTACGGTGTAATGAATGGTACAGGTAATAATAATTTGTACGAATTGGCTTAATTGCATAATGTTGGTAACAGCCAAGGTAATGTTATGAAAATTATTTGCATATTTCAATTTAAAAAAACAGCTGGAACTTTTATATGAATTAAAATATGAATGTACAAATTAACACTCATTGCACAAAATTGCAACATGATTAAATAAACGCAATGAAGGAAGGCACTGCAAGGGTGTTCAGTCAGGCAACCACAGTGTAATAAAGGCAACCGGAGTGTAATAAAGTATATTGGGGAGGTGGATACCGTTAGCACCTAAACGTAATATTTCCTGATCGAGTTTTGAACAATTAAATACGCTGTTTTAGAGGAGACACAGTTTTATAATTCTGTAAATATTCTTTGTTTACTACTAAATGAGAGGGGAAAAGAGAATGTCCTGTCTTATGTTACCTTACCTTATCTACATATATAAGCATATTTCATTGTTTGCTAAACAACAACATCTTTTCAATAAAGTTAACAACTATGCTTAAAGGTCAAATAAAAATTGCCTACTCTGGTATAAATAGATAGTTTGTATACCAACACCTCTTCCTCGCTTGGCAAGATTACAGTGTTTGTTATCATACTACAAGTGTTAAGATTGGGAAGGTAGTGGTTCTTGTGCGTCTTCATCTACACCTGCATCGCTCTGTGGGACAACTAATTCAGGTAAATCCTGTAAAAAGATACAAAATATATAAATTCCAAATAACAAATGCGTAAACTTAATAGTAAAGCAATGCCAGAATACACCAAGTACTACTAAACCGCAGCAAACAAAATCGAGTGCAACAAATAAAAACTTTTGGTTTTCTTTAACAGCATGTTTTATTTATAGTATTTTAACAGTATAAGGTTCAGATACAATATAACTTACTTCATTCTCCATTTCTGGTTGTACGTTCCCTGAAATAAATAGATTATGTTCAGATATTTTAAAACTTCACTAAAACTTTTGCATAAATTATTACTAGGCACACCTGAGTCTTATAGCACACAGATTCACAAACTTTTACAGCATAATATAAACTACGAATGAGATAATAAAACAACACCCACGTTCAACAACAACAACTGGGTCTTGATCGTCTCGAAATGCTCTGAGTTGTACTTCTCGCGGTTGTGCTTCTCGCAGCACCTCCCCAGATGTTGTGGCTAAACAAAGATCAATTAGCAAATTTTTACAATTTAGACAACCCGTTGAGTGTCTCTTTTAAACCCCAAAATAATGTTGAATGAATGTAACGTAACTTACTTTATCTTCGGATTGCCGGAAAACAACAGTCGTTATAACACAGGTGTTCTGTTTCAAACACCTCATGCCAGCTTACGAGTTACTAAGTATGTCATTTTGTGGGCGATTATTTTTATGTATGGCTGACAATTTGGACAACCCAATATTGACCACTGGGTTGAAGCAATTGTCATTAAGTGTTTTATCCAAGGACATATACGTCCACAATGGTAGCAGCGACGAGCCTTGAACCCATTACCTCTGGGTTAGAGGCAATCTCACTAACCACTGAGCCATGGGGTTGAATAATTAGAGCTTATGTAAATATAACATACCTTCAACACTAGGCCCAGCAGGGGGAGTGTACGGTTCGGCCTTGTCATTTTCTTCAGCAGTTCCAGTTGTTGTAACGGTATCAGTTGACGCTACAGTTGTGTCAACATCACCACCTCCTGCAGCCTCTGGATCCTCCACCTCAGGTGTGGCACCTGAAGGTATTGAATAAAAATACAAAGCATGGTATGGTTCTAGTCTATATGGGTGAGGTCCCACAGTGAGGCACGCTATGTGACGCGGGATTTAGACCAGAGTTGGCCCATTACCCCAACATTGTATATGCAAATTCTATTCTATATGGGTGAGGTCCTACAGTGAGGCACGCCATGTGACGCGGGATTTAGGCCAGAGTTGGCCCATTACCCCAACATTGTATATGCACATTCTATTCTATATGGGTGAGGTCCTACAGTGAGGCATGCCATGGGACCTGGGATTTAGACCAGAGTTTGCCCATTACCCCAACATTGTATATGCACATTCTATTCTATATGGGTGAGGTCCTACAGTAAGGCATGCCATGGGACCTGGGATTTAGACCAGAGTTGTCCCATTACCCCAACATTGTATATGCACATTCTATTCTATATGGGTGAGGTCCTACAGTGAGGCATGCCATGGGACGCGGGATTTAGACCAGAGTTGGCCCATTACCCCAACATTGTATATGCACATTCTATTCTATATGGGTAAGGTCCCACAGTGAGGCATGCCATGGGACCTGGGATTTAGACCAGAGTTGTCCCATTACCCCAACATTGTATATGCACATTCTATTCTATATGGGTGAGGTCCTACAGTGAGGCATGCCATGGGACCTGGGATTTAGACCAGAGTTTGCCCATTACCCCAACATTGTATATGCACATTCTATTCTATATGGGTGAGGTCCCACAGTGAGGCATGCCATGGGACGCGGGATTTAGACCAGAGTTGGCCCATTACCCCAACATTGTATATGCACATTCTATTCTATATGGGTAAGGTCCCACAGTGAGGCATGCCATGGGACCCAGGATTTAGACCAGAGTTTGCCCATTACCCCAACATTGTATATGCAGATTCTATTCTATATGGGTGAGGTCCTACAATGAGGCACGCCATGGGACCTGGGGTTTAGGCCAGAGTTGACCCATTACCCCAACATTGTATATGCACATTCTATTCTATATGGGTGAGGTCCTACAGTGAGGCACGCCATGGGACCTGGGGTTTAGGCCAGAGTTGACCCATTACTCCAACATTGTATATGCACATTCTATTCTATATGGGTGAGGTCCTACAGTGAGGCAGGCCATGGGACCTGGGATTTAGCCCAGAGTTGGCTCATTACCCCAACATTGTATATGCAAATTCTATTCTATATGGGTGAGGTCGTACAACGAGGCACGTCATGGGACCTGGGATTTAGGCCAGTGTTGGCTCATCACCCCAACATTGTATATGCACATTCTATTCTATATGGGTGAGGTCCTATAGTGAGGCATGTCATGGGACCTGAGATCATTCACACAAACACACATAAGACCTTGTCACAAAAGTTATTGTAATCTGAAACTTGGTAAATTAAAAATCGATCCCAACTCCTATAAACAGACAAAGATTGTAAACGTAGTTCGTTCACAAAATTCATACAGTACATAAAAATAAAATACCCTCAGCTGTAGGGCCAGTAAACGGTTCTGCTTTATCTTTTTCTTCAGCAGCCCCTCCTGTTGTTGTGGCTGTAGCAGTCGACGCTTCAGCTGTCTCAACTTTCACAACAGTTTCTGGTTTAAATAAATCCATTTAGTGCAGGTCATACTTTTCTTTGGGTTTTTTAGTTTTCACAAATTGCAGTTAATATGATCTATTGTTATAATGTTAGCAGTATATTGAAACTTCTATTCATACCTTTACCTTCCTCACATTGTGGATTTGTTGCTAGATTTGGTGCTGGATTTGATACTGGATTTGGTGTTGGATTTGGTGCTGGATTTGATACTGGATTTGGTGTTGGATTTGGTGTTGGATTTGGTGTTGGATTTGGTGTTGGATTTGGTGTTGGATTTGGTGTTGGATTTGGTGCTGGATTTGGTGTTGGATTTGGTGTTGGATTTGGTGTTGGATTTGGTGCTGGATTTGATACTGGATTTGATACTGGATTTGATACTGGATTTGATACTGGATTTGGTGTTGGATTTGGTACTGGATTTGGTACTGGATTTGGTGCTGGATTTGGTGCTGGATTTGGTGCTGGATTTGGTGTTGGATTTGATACTGGATTTGGTGTTGGATTTGGTGCTGGATTTGGTGTTGGATTTGATACTGGATTTGGTGTTGGATTTGGTGCTGGATTTGATACTAGATTTGATACTGGATTTGGTGCTGTGAGAATACGGTTTTATAATTCTTTGAATGTCCTTTGTTTGCTACCAAATGTGACGAGAAAGTGGAATATAAATGTGTCCCATCTTCCCCCACCCTACTATGTCTCACTCATTTATTTAACATGACTAATATTACTCTTTTTTAAGTCTGCCAGAAGATTTTAAAAAATACTTTTTTTTGTCCCAGCATGAATTCCTTCTATGGGTTGTACACCATACATACATCTATTTAAATGCTTAATTTTATCAACAACATAGCTACTGGAAGCACCTGCGTCAGATACACTCTGCTGTGATGTCGTGTCAACGTTGTTTGGTGGCTCCAGATGAGCAAGAAGAGGTTCCTGAAATAATAAGGATTCATATTAATTAAATTATATAAAATTTAAATTATATAAAAATAAAGTTGAATATCGTTGAATATCGTTGAATATCGTTGAACATCGTTGAACATCGTTGAACATCGTTGAACATCGTTGAATATCGTTGAATATCGTTGAATATCGTTGAATATCGTTGAATATCGTTGAATATCGTTGAATAATATTGTTAAACATTTTAAAATTAATGTAAAACGACTGTTTTTTATTGCTTAATTATCCTTTTGTGACAGAACAGTTATAGTCAATGAAAGTTGAACTTACCCCGGCTTCAGTTCCTCCATCATTAGAAGTTGGTTTGTAGTACCTTACTTGCTGTTGGTTTGAGCGCTGGACAATTATATAACAAACATTATTAATATTTAATAAAAAAAATAATCTATTAATATTGGAGCACAACTTATGGAGAACAAAGAAAACACCACTTTTACAGTGAGCTAATTGATGACATAAATCAAACAGAAAATAAATAAAGCAGATAAACCTATTTAGACTTGCTGGTTGTGCTTCAGCTTTAGGATGTTTTGGCTATAAATGTTATTCAATTTTAATATTTAAAACAATCTAAAATTAAGTGAGTAATTACACTAGAAGGAATTCCATTGGAAATTCTTGCTCAACCTATGATGCAACCTATGTTGTTTATTTTTAAATACAAGAGTAGAAAATGGTAAACACTGATATAGTTGATTTACAATATCTGGGATACTTTAACCGTTACACCCTACAGACGATACAATGAAAATTTAAGTAAATAATATTTAGTTAAACTCAATAAACATAAGAAGGTGGATTGAGTTATTGTTATACATTCTATAACACACAATGCTATATCTCAAACGTTAATAATATGAAACTCACTTTTTCCTTTGCTTTAAAATTGAGGTAAAAGGCGAGGTTGCATATTAAAGAAATTCCACAGAATATCCAACCCAAAGCTGTTGCAATACCTAAGAAATACAAATTCATAAATTAGTTATTTATTAATTATTAAATTGCTTCTCAAACTTAGACATACTAATTGTCTTTACATACACTTTTCTTCCAATTATATTTTTATTTCTTTTTATTATATGCAACTCTACGTTCAATCGAAAATTAAAACATAATAAAGTCTATGTTTTACAATATTTTTATATAGTTTTGCAGAAGAAGCATTCATTATACCAAATTAGAAATAAAATTTAAATTTTCTCTGGTATTTTAGAAACTAGAAAGGATCAAAGTTGAGTGATTTTTTTTCTTATGGGAAATCCCATGCATTGCGCAACGACCAATTTTTTTTTACTCTAGCGGTCGAATTTGCGGTTTTAAAACTTTTTTTTTTTAAAAGCTGTTTTGTATTTTAAAACTTTGATGGTAGCTTTAGATCACATTTGAGCATATCTATCAATACACACATTTTGATTTTTTGTTGGTATGCCCCTTTAACTTGATTTAAAATAAAACGAATGCCAACAACTTAAAACAAATGCCAACAACTTAAAAACAAATGCCAACAACTTAAAACAAATGCCAACAACTTAAAACAAATGCCAACAACTTAAAACAAATGCCAACAACTTAAAACAAATGCCAACAACTTAAAACAAATGCCAACAACTTAAAACAAATGCCAACAACTTAAAAACGAATGCCAACAACTTAAAACGAATGCCAACAACTTAAAAACGAATGCCAACAACTTAAAACGAATGCCAACAATTTATATACCATGATCATTTATACGTTCATATATATATTATATCAACATAACTAAAAAAATATTTTACATAAAAAACTTTAAAATTTGATTAAATCTCAAAATGTACAGTCGGAGCGTTTTAACTAAATAATGAAATGTGATACAGTTACATTCTTCTATTTAAACTCTGATCAATCGTTCAAGAATTCTTCTACACTACACCATAGATAGATAGATATCTTTATTTTTATTTATTGTAACTTACGCCATCCTGTACACCCGTCACATTGTGGGCATGGGGCCGGGGGTTGAGGTGTTGCGCATGAATTGTGTTGATTGCTGTGGAAAACGAAACAAATACTAAACCTTATTAATGATGACATTTCACAAATCAAATAAAGGTATATAGCAGGGTTGGGAAAGATGGGACACCTTTTCAACACGATAAGGATATTTGGATACTTTGTACTAAAGCTGTCCCATCTTCCCCCACCGTACTATATTATAAATAAAACCGGACTTTATCACCAATTCAGTATGATGTATCACAAGAATTTGAAACTACTTAGTCGGCAAACTACATTAAAGGTTTCTTACTTTGTAGAATAACTTGTGCACTTTTCTGTTGCCGAAAAATTATCAGAAAATGTATCCTTCTGACACCATTGACAAACTGTGTCTTTCGAAAAAGTTCCAAGGCTTGCCACTCCATATCCACGCCCGCACTTGCTGTGGGGTTTGCAAACTTCATTCACTTCATACGTACCATCGCCGCAGACACAACTGAAAATATAAGTACAGTTTATATCATAAAAAGTCAAGTATGTTTACCCAATTAGTTATGTTTACGTTTTGAATAAATGAATGTAACTTGCTTTATCCTCGCGTGGCCGAAAAACGACAGTCGTTATCACACAGGTTTAACACCTCGTGCCAGCTTACGAGTTACCATGTATGTTACTTTGTGGGTGATTATTTTTTGGGGGATTTTTTCTTTTTTTTATTATGTATGGCTGATAATTTGGACAACCCATTAATGACACTGGGTTGGAGCAATTGCCGTTAAGTGTCTTGCCCAAATACACATATTCCAACAATGGTAGCAACGACGAGCCTTGAACCCATTACCTCTGGGTTAAAGGCAGGCACACTAACCACTTTGTTACGGCGCTGGTTTTACACCTAAGCGCTGCACAAAACTTTACTAAAACCCAATCCTTTGATCACCACATATGGTATGAGTTTAAAAACCAAATTAAATAAACAACAAATCAAATGTTCCAACCTCTCTTTGAATATGGAACGTTCCCACCCTTCCTTGCAAGTTATATTAGGTTGTTTTAAACATCTTGTATGTCCATGGGAAAGATCTGGAATATAATAACCAACTGGGCACGGCTTGCATACTGTGGTGGCTGGTTCATCAGCGGACCTAGACAAGGACAGTTATTTGGTGTTAGAACAACCACTTAAAAAATTTATAGATATTTTCGCTACAAAGCACTAAACAGAAAAGGCGTGCATCAAAGCAGCGATCGTTTGTAGTTGATTGAATCAATATTCTGTGAGTTAAAATCAACTGTTATATCTTTAATTTTGTTTTGTTATGAAACACCAGAGTTACAAGGAAAGATTAACCGATGTTTCAAGCAAAATAAAACCCATGATGTTGAAATAGGCCTGGCCAGTTGCAACCAAGTATTTTTCTAAACAGAACAAAAATAAATTCATTCACAATGCTCACAGGCTTGTTGCGGTGGTTAAAGTAAATTAAACAAACAATAAAACACTTTCACGCATAAAAAAAAAGTCTGTTGCAAAATTAAGACTGATACACACCAAACAAATGTAAAGGCGCCATTTTGTTACGTTTGTTTTATACATGACTTGTGAAGCTGCATGGTTGTGTAGTGAACTTTTAACTTTTCAGACGAGCGAATGTTTTTTGGAGTGTACCGCTGTGGTCAGAATACACGAGGTTGTCAGCAGACGTGATGATAAAGAAATATAAAATTACTCCATTAGAAAAATAACAAGCGTGCAAACTGAGGTTACTTACCGGCAGTTTTGAGCCACAAATTCCCCAGCACCACAAAAGCAGCAGTGAACAGTTTTCCCTGTAATATTTACCGTATATAAAGTCCGATTTAAATGATTCGGGATAACATGGGGACAATCAGGAGTTGATGATGGTCTTGGTCGCCCATCCACTCCATGCTGTAAAATAAAAGTTGTCAGGCTGCCATATGTGCCTGTATTATATTCACCTGAGAAAAAAAAATACCAACAAATATAAAACATGTGGTAACTCATAAGCGGGCACGAGGTGTATGAAACAGAACACTCGTGTTATAACGACTGTTACTGCCCCGCCATGCGAGGTTAAATAAGTTACATACGTGGTAACTTGTAAGCGGGCACGAGGTGTATGAAACAGAACACCCGTGTTATAAGGGTAATACTAATTTACGGGAATACGGAAATACGGGAACGACGGGAAAAACTGCAAACTAATTTACGGGAACACGGGAACTTACGGGAATGTGTTTTAAGCTTGTTTTAAGCCTACACCAATTACGGGAATGTGTTTTATGCTTGTTTTAGGTATTTACCAGTTACGGGAAGGTTACGGGAATGTGTTTTAAGCATATTACAGTTACGGGAAAATTACGGGAATATGTTTTAGGCTTGTTTCAAGCCTACACCAGTTACGGGAAAGTTACGGGAATGTGTTTTAAGCATATTACAGTTACGGGAATGTGTTTAGGCTTGTTTTAAGCCTACACCAGTTACGGGAATGTGTTTTATGCTTGTTTTAGGTATTTACCAGTTACGGGAAGGTTACGGGAATGTGTTTTAAGCATATTACATCAGTTACGGGAAACTTACGGGAATGTGTTTTATGCTTGTTTAAGGTATTTACCAGTTACGGGAAAATTACGGGAATGTGTTTTATGCTTGTTTAAGGTATTTACCAGTTACGGGAAAATTACGGGAATGTGTTTTATGCTTGTTTTAGGTTTTTGCCAGTTACGGGAAGGTTACGGGAATGTTTTTATGCCTTTTTCAAAAAAAAAAATATTTACCAGTACAGACGGCCCCAATGAGGATCGAATATGTAAAATGCAATCAAAAAGACATTGCTGGGCCCTGAATTGTTTTGTGGGAGTTGGAAGTATACAGAAATGAAACTAATTATTAGTACTACCCAAAATTTTCCCGTAACTGTAATATGCTTAAAACACATTCCCGTAACCTTCCCGTAACTGGTAAATACTTAAAACAAGCATAAAACATATTCCCGTAATTTTCCCGTAACTGTAATATTTTTAAAACACATTCCCGTAATTTTCCCGTAACTGGTGTAGGCTTGAAACAAGCCTAAAACACATTCCCGTAATTTTCCCGTAACTGGTAAATACTTAAAACAAGCCTAAAACACATTCCCGTAATTTTCCCATAACTGGTAAATACTTAAAACAAGCCTAAAACACATTCCCGTAATTTTCCCGTAACTGGTAAATACTTAAAACAAGCATAAAACACATTCCCGTAATTTTCCCGTAACTGGTGTAGGCTTAAAACAAGCATAAAACATATTCCCGTAATTTTCCCGTAACTGTAATATGTTTAAAACACATTCCCGTAATTTTGCCGTAACTGGTGTAGGCTTAAAACAAGCATAAAACATATTCCCGTAATTTTCCCGTAACTGTAATATGTTTAAAACACATTCCCGTAATTTTCCCGTAACTGGTGTAGGCTTGAAACAAGCCTAAAACACATTCCCATAATTTTCCCGTAACTGGTAAATACTTAAAACAAGCATAAAACACATTCCCGTAACTGGTGTAGGCTTGAAACAAGCTTAAAACACATTCCCGTAAGTTCCCGTAATTTTCCCGTAACTGGTGTAGGCTTGAAACAAGCCTAAAACACATTCCCGTAATTTTCCCGTAATTTTCCCGTAACTGGTAAATACTTAAAACAAGCATAAAACACATTCCCGTAACTGGTGTAGGCTTGAAACAAGCTTAAAACACATTCCCGTAAGTTCCCGTGTTCCCGTAAATTAGTTTGCAGTTTTTCCCGTCTTTTCCGTATTTCCGTATTCCCGTAAATTAGATTGCGATTCCCGTCGTTCCCGTATTTCCGTATTCCCGTAAATTAGTATTACCCTGTTATAACGACTGTTACTGCCCCACCATGCAAGGATAAATAAGTTACATACGTGGTAACTTGTAAGTAGGCTTGAGGTGTATAAAACAAAACACCTGTGTTATAACGACTGTCACTGCCCCGCCATGCGAGGATAAATAAGTTACATACGTGGTAACTTGTAAGTAGGCTTGAGGTGTATAAAACAAAACACCTGTGTTATAACGACTGTCACTGCCCTGCCATGCGAGGATAAATAAATTATATACGTGGTAACTCGTAAGCGGGCACAAGGTGTATGAAACAAAACACCCGTGTTATAACAACTGTCATTACCCTGTCATGCGAGCATAAATAAGTTACATACGTGGTAACTTATAGGTAGGCACAAGGTGTATAAAACAAAACACCTGTGTTATAACAATTGTTGTTTTTCAGGCATGCGAAAATGTGGTATTAATACGGTAACAATAAAAATCGGGCACAATGTGTATAAAAAAAACGGAACTGCAATGATTGGTATTTCCTGGTACTAATAAGTGTCACTTATCATTGTTTTAAATTATAAAAACAAACACCCCACATACCTGCATACTAACCAGCAGCAAAATCAAGGAGATAATAAAATAACGAAGCATGGTTTTTGTACCCATCTTTGGCTAACAATATTGTGTCTAGATCAGAGTAACTTAACTACACACTTAGTATTTTGGATACTATAACAAATAAAGAAGCATTGTGTGAAATACAGTTCTACGCATTATATCTGTCTCGTCCACATTTATAGAAGTTGGCATTGGTGTCAATTCAGCAATACTGAAGTGAGTGACAGGTGACAAGTAATTCTCTATTTTCAAAACTTCACAAAGTCACATTATATGTTTATCCAGGTGACCTGCTTCAGCTCACAGATGTAAACAATTATTTGCATTAAATAGTTCCCTATGAAACTCATTTGTTAAAACAAAAAGTAAAAATGTCCGTTGCCCTGGTATAGTGGTTAGCGCGCTTGCCTGTAACCCAGAGGTAATGGGTTCTAGGCTCGACGCTGCTACCATTGTGGGCGTATGTGTCCTTGGGAAAGACACTTAACAACAATTGCTCCAACCCAGTGGTCACTAATGGGTTGTCCAAATTATCAGCCGCACATAAAAAAATGAAAAAATCCCCCCAAAAATAATCACCCACAAAGTAACATACGTGGTCACTCGTCAGCTGGCACGAGGTGTTAAACCCGTGTGATAACGACTGTCGTTTTCCGGCCACGCGAGGATAAAGTAAGTTACATTCATTCATTCAAAACATGTTTTAGTGTATGATAACAATTTATTGAATAAATTAACAGGTACAACCCCATTATTGAATGGTAATACCCAACAAACTTAGTGTTGCACAAAACCGTGATTTAAGATTGAAACCAGATTTCAAAGAAAGAGAAGCAGGCGAGATATTTAGAGACCCTTGTGCACTTTCACAACCGACACTAACTAGTAACTACACGCACAACGAAGCAGCTAAGCGCTGAGAAAATTGTTTGGCAAGGATTGCGCAGAAAAGGACTGAAATAATAAAATATAATGTATTATAAACTTGAGCAGTATGTAAAAACCTTCCTTTTGATGTATAATTTGTAAAGTTACCTGCATCATAAAGGGGAAAAAATAACGAAAACCTTCGATATGTCGACTTTTAACCACGTACTAATTGCTGTGGGACCAAAATTTATTGAGTTTAGTAAGGTTTTTAACTTATGGACTGTTATTACTACAACAAAACCAGCAATAAAACATAAATCCAATAACCAAAGTCGTTGAAACCTGCGGGAATGTGTTTTAGGCTTGTTTTAAGTATTTACCAATTACAGGAATGTTTTTATGCTTATTTGTTTAAACATTTACCAGCACAGACCGCCCCAATGAGGATCTAATATATAAAATGCAATAAAAAAGACTTGGCTGGCCCCTAAATTGTTTGTCGGAGTTGGAAGTACAGAAATAAAACTAACAATTATTAGTACTACCCAAAAACCGTCATGTATTTTAGATTTGAAAATTTTGGGGAATATATGCTTAGGTGTCCCATCTTCCCCCACTTTATGAGACGAATATGTAAGAACACTAAAGGACATCATTTATTGTTTTGTACAAGAAAAATAAATACTTAAAACAAGCTTAAAACACATTCTCATAACTTTCCCATAACTAGTAAATACTTAAAACAAGCCTAAAACACATTCCCATAGGTTTCCCCTAACTGTAATGTGAATCAAACACATTCCCGTAACTGGTGTGTAGGCTTAAAACAACCAAGCTTAAAACACATTCCCGTAAGTTCCCGTTTCCCGTAAATTAGTTTGCAGTTTTTCCCGTCGTTTCCGTATTCCCGTAAATTAGTATTACCCGATAAAACACAAAATGATATTAAAGTTTGATTTCAACGGGCAGAGGCTGGAGTTGCGACAAAAGAAACAATATTGCGGAATATCGAAAAAAAATTGTGCCATCTGTGCTTGTCAATTAAAATACTATCTGAATTAAACAGTGTTTTTACCTTTACCATAAACTGTACCTTTATACTGCACAACAACCGAAGCTTCGCTACTTTTAAAGAAACCCCGGTAGCGTAACCAGGTGAATCCCCTGAAATCTTACCGAATTTGTGATATAGTACACTAACACTAGTGTACTGTGGTCCGGTCCTACTAAAACACGCCCGGCGGGGCCCGGTGGGGCCCGGTGGAAAAAAATATACTAAAACACGCCCGGTGCGGGGCCCGGTGAGTATTTCTTGAAAAGGGAGCTTTCCCTATTCAAGATCCACCAAAATGTGATGCGTGTATTCAGATTTTTAGCCTAATGAGACCCCCGAGTTGAGTTTTTTGAAAATTAACTTTGATTATGGATGTACGAAGTTTGTTTCGTTGTACACTTACATAATGAACTGTATTTTTAGCAAAAGTTTATTCGTTAAATTTGGTCAATAGGGGGTGGGGTAAGATGAGACACCTTTTTATTCTATTTCTCGTCCCATTTGGTAGTAAGCAAAGAACATTCAAAGAATTATAAAACTATGTCCTCACGACTCCCATAGACTGTTGTTAATTGTTTAAAACACGATCAGGATATTTAAATATTATAGTAGGACGGGGGAGACGGGACACCTTTAGCACATAAGATCCAAATTTTCTGTTCGTGTTTTAAACAATTAACAACGTTCTATGGGAGTCGTAAGAATATAGTTTTATAATTCTTTGAATGTTCTTTGCTTACTACCAAATGGGATGAGAAACAGAATGAAACGGTGTCCCATCTTACCCCACCCTACTATATGTGCTATAAGTGTCCTACCTTAGTCTACAGTACTATACACTTATACTTGATCGAAGTTTTATTATTAAAAACTTTAAAAGACGAACAATGTAACTTTTAAAACGAAAAATGTAAATATTAGACATGATGTGTCTTTTAGTTAGCGTGTTAGGCTTTTACGTATTCGGACAAGCCCTCAGTAGCGCGATCCCACGTTTGTTTCCGTTTTAGCAGAGCGATAATTAAAGGACTTGCGAATTACGTGTCCATTTTCATCATCATGTTTTATTTCCTATGCACATTTTGTTTCAGCGATGACGTGCGAAGCAAGAATGTAACTTCTATCACCGAAAATTGCCATCTTTATGCCTTGAAGACAGACAATATCTTCCAATTTTTTCACAAGTTCTGTTTCACACACGCATTTTGGTGGCTCTTGCATAGGGAAAGCTCCCCTTTCAAGAAATACTCACCGGGCCCCCCACCGGGCGTGTTTTAGTATGACTCGTAACACCGGGTCCTCACCGGGTCCCACCGGGCCCCACCGGGCCCCGCACCGGGCGTGTTTTAGTATATTTTTTTCCACCGGGCCCCACCGGGCCCCGCCGGGCGTGTTTTAGTAGGACCCCTCTTAAAGAAACCCCGGTAGCGTAACCAGGTGAATCCCCTGAAATCATACCGAATTTGTGACATAGTACACTAACACTAGTGTACTATGGTCGGATATTGTACCATAAAACGAAATAGTAGTTACATTCATAGTTTAAACCCATTGCCAAAGTCATCACTTTTGCTCTATTTTGGCCACACAAAGACGGCAGTTGGACCATAGATACCTAAACATGCTTAGGTATCTATGGTTGGACTACTTGGTGTTTACACGACTGTGATCATAGGTACCTTGTAAGGTTTCTATGGTTTCATTTACCCGGTGTCGTAATATATTCGTTCCGATTGATATCTTTGTACTGGGCGCTGTTGCACAGACGTTACTGCGCATGCGCAGTAGGTTTAGTGTTAGTATATTCCAAGACACAACCACTGAGCTGTAGTTACCCCTCAGTGAACACAACCCTATATCATTGTTGCGTCACTCGTGGCACTATGGCGCAAATTACGTCACGATCTGAAGATCCTAGTCTACTTGCATTGCAATAGGTATCCTCAATCCCAGATTTATAGTTTTAATCACGTAATTACACCAAGATTCATCAGTTAAACAATTAAGGGCATTAAAAATTAGACATTCTGGATAATAAAAATAAATTTCAGCTTAAAAATTGCATAATTAAACAGTAAAAAGTAAAAAATTATCCAAAACAAATGTGTATATGGAAACAGAGAGATGTATTTCACCACAATGCTGTCCCAGAAGCTCGATAAATACTTAAAGTTTACTGGAACAGCGTTCTGGTAGTTGCAAGACAATTACACTGATATTGCAATAAATTTAAACTCTCTAACTGAATCAACTAATAGTTCCGAAAACTCTGGTTTAACAAATCGAACTCTGGGGAAAAGTGAAACCGAATACGAATTTTATTCCAAAATTCAGTAGTTAAGTAACTTGCTCATTCCTTTACTTTGCAAACAGCAGCTCTCATTTTAATCCTTGCATTTTTAAAGTCACCATGCATAGTGGATGATATATAATGGTCGGCAGCTGTCAAATATTGGCCCTGCGTTCAAAGTTAATGTGAGAAAACAGTTCAATTTAACCCAGGTTTTGGGGCTCAGTGTCATTGAGTGTCTTGCCCAAACAATAAGGGTATATACAAGACACTCAATAATTATTGCTCCAACCCAGTGGTCACTTATGGGTTGTCCAAATTGTAAGCCATACATAAAAACAATCACCCACAAAGTTACATACGTGTTAACTTGTAAGTGGGCACGAGGTGTATGAAACAGAACACGTGTGTTATAACGACTGTCGTTGCCCCGCCACTCAGTAAGTTACATTCATACATGAGCCAAATATGGCCTAAATCCTCATCCATATAGAACATAATACAACTTTTGTACACTTAGCTTCAAACCCAACTTACATTTGCAGCAAATACATTCCCCACCAAGTAATGTCTCGCTGGTGATGAATCAAGCTCCGATAGATGTCTCACCATCACAAGCGCGTCTTTTAGTTGGCCGGCAACCGCAAGGAAATCAACCATTGATGAAAGAATCACTGGGTGGTAATCAAGGCCAGAAGTAGCGAGTGATTGCATGAAACAGGTGATCACCTGTATGGGGGGGGGGGTTAGTTGCTGCTTTTGCAGAGACTGATGATGTCATTTTAGGTGAAATATTTAATTCATAGAATACAATTTTTAGACTTGATTTTTGGTATTGCGTATTTCATATAACTTTAGTCTTAGGTTGTGATATATTTTATAAAAAAATCTGGCTGTTAAAGAAACAGACATGAAACTGTCAGTGAGTTGCATTCACTCAGTTAAAACTTAAAACATTGGTAAAAGTCAACAGTGGCCTAAACCACCCTTATGACAGGAACTTACAAAGAATCGAATGTTAAGCAATATAATTAGGATTCGTGATCATGGGCACAAAACCTGGAGTAGACGGGCCAACCCTGGAATTTCTACACTGCATTATTCAGTAAACATTACAACCAATTAAGTAAAACTTTTTCACAGGATTGTGTGTCTAACTATCCCTGCCTCCCTGTGTTTTCATAAATTTCATCATCCATGTCATATTAAAAGCTTGGCGCGTATGAATATTACCTGCTTTGTGTCTCCCTTTACCCTCCAATAATAAGATGACAGGAAAGTTGTTTCCCATGTTGTATGTTGTTGTGTACGGAGTAAGTAAGATAATTTGCGAGCTACTTCTTCTAAGGTGGTGGAGTGAGATATAGTTGTTAGCAACTGGGTAAAGTAAAATGGGGGTTGGTTTGTGGTTGGTTTCTCAGTAGGTAGGCAGTATACACATTATACATAGATTCTTGGAACAATAGGCAGATAATTAGTTTGTTTGTGTAAAGTTAACATGGTGTACTTGGGGTAATAGGAACAGGAAGCACAATCATTTTATATCCTGTTTAGCTGTAATTTAATAAAGCTTTAGTTCTTACAAAACGAAAGTTTGATACAAAATTTACACAAAAACTTTTGAAATTTTTTACACAGTACTTTTCAAATGTATTTTGAAAAAAATGTTTGAATCAAAATTTAAATCCAAAGTTTTAAACTCACTAAACTATTATACTCGCACTTTTATTGCCTTAGTTATTACAAACAGAAGTGTAATACAAAATTTAAACAAAACAAAACAAAAAGTCGCGGGACTTTGCACTTCCCCCCATTCTTGCTACTTATATATCGTAGATAAAAAATTTGGAAAATTGGATTTAAAAATTGTTAAAATCAAAATTTAAGAAAAAAGTTTTAAACCTACTAAACAATTCCATTCAAATATACCTTGATGAAATAATCTTCATTTATTGCATCAACATTAGTTGGATTGTGAATCGATTGTACGTCTGTGAGGTCATAATACTTAGGTATACCATCTAGAACACACAATGGTTCAGAGCGATCTGATTCGTCCAGCTTCGACCAATCAGCTTCAGGACTGAAATTTAAATATTTTTCAATTTGAAATTTTTTCCCTTGAAATTATTTAGAAAATCTAAAATAAATGCTGTTTTAAATGCTAATGTATAGCTTTGTGTTTGCCACTGAAAAAAGAATGGAACATTTAAACCAGAGATTCTAAATGTTTTGGAAAAGTATTTAATAAACAAAACTCACACCCCAAACTATTCCTTTACATGCGAGGCAAACATATAAAAAAAGGAAATGTTACATGCAACAAGCTAAATATACTATAAATGTGCCTGAAAACAATTATTTCTATTGTAATAAATAAATTAAATATTAAATATAAGATAAACCCAACCCACAATGCCACTCCATCAATCAACTGAACATCAGCTTTGTACGAAAAATCGACCAAATCTTTGTCTTTCTCGCAATTTCTGGTGGGAAAGTTGTTTAAGATTAAAATTGCAAAATTTAAAAACTAAAACTATGTGTTATAGCAATAGGTGTAAATGTTTTGGGGTAATGGGCCAACTCTGGCCTAAACCTCAGGTCATATGGCATTCCTCACTGTAGGACCTCACCCATATAGAATAGAATGCACATATACAATGTTGGGGTAATGAACCAGCTCTGGCCTAAATCTCAGGTCCCATGGCGTGCCTCACTGTAGAACCTCACCCATATAGAATAGAATGTGCATATACAATGTTGGGGTAATGGCCAACTCTGGCCTAAATTCCAGGTCCCATGGCATGCCTCACTGTAGGACCTAATCCATATAGAATAGAATGTGCATATACAATGTTGGGGTAATGGGCCAACTCTGGCCTAAATCCTAGGTCCCACGGCATGCCTCACTGTAGGATCTCACCCATATAGAATAGAATGTGCATATACAATGTTGGGGTAATGGGCCAACTCTAGTGTAAATCCCAGGTCCCATGTCATGCCTCACTGTAGGACCTCATCCATATAGAATAGAATGTGCATATACAATGTTGGGGTAATGGGCCAACTCTAGTGTAAATCCCAGGTCCCATGTCATGCCTCACTGTAGGACCTCATCCATATAGAATAGAATGTGCATATACAATGTTGGGGTAATGGCCAACTCTGGCCTAAATTCCAGGTCCCATGGCATGCCTCACTGTAGGACCTCATCCATATAGAATAGAATGTGCATATACAATGTTGGGGTAATGGGCCAACTCTGGTCTAAATCCTAGGTCCCACGGCGTGCCTCACTGTAGGATCTCACCCATATAGAATAGAATGCACATATAAAATGTTGGGGTAAAGGGACTAAATCCCAGGTCCCTTGGCATGCCTCACTGTAGGATCTCACCCATATAGAATAGAATGCACATATACAATGTTGGGGTAAAGGGACTAAATCCAAGGTCCCATGGCGTGCCTCACTGTAGGACCTCACCCATATAGAATTCAACAAAACAAAGTACAAAACCAATCTCCCACCTGTGCCCCACCCCACCACTTAATGCAAGGGCAGCTTTAGTAACCATTTCATCGAGTGAGTTGCGGATCTTGGATAGTTTCTCCATCAACTTATGCGCGTGCTCCATTTTTAACTCAGCCTACGTAAGTAATACCTTTAGTTACTATTTTACTTTAAAACAGGTATTTTAATAAACATCACTAAAAACTGTTTTAGATTTTAAACCAAAATGTTTTAGACAATTGTGTCATGCACTGTCACTTTTGTATTGAAACTGACCACAAAATCCATGTTTTAATAACCTATGTAAATAAATATCACTATGACATCATAAGCAATTTAATATGACATAACAATAACAATATAATTTTACGTTTTTATTAAAAGACACTTCATTATGCTTATATTAAATACTAAAGTATAGACTGATATGACAAGAGATAACTATGACATCACAAACCTCTTTTCCATTCGAATTATTCAAATCTTCAATAGCTTTGGTTGTATCTTTTAAAAGTTGGTTTGCGTCCGATTTACGATCAACGAGGTCCTGTAGAATCTGGCCTGCTTCTTTAGCTATAAATAAATTGATTGATAAACTTAAAGAAATCATATGGCAATATTTTTAATATCCATGGCAGCAATGCAGTGATATAGGATCTCTATGTAACATGTGCATATAAATACGCCCCTCGACCTCAATCGCTTTCTTCCTTTCTCACTAGATGTGATACGTAATACAAGGCAAGCTAAGGCTCTTATGCTCTCAGATTCGTACAAAGACTCACTACAGCAACAACATATATGTAATCAAAATGGTTTTCTTTAAATTATCATAAACCGTACAGATGAAATCCTACCTTGATGTGAATAAGGTTCCTCTTGTGTTGGACCTGCAGCAACCTGTAGTTAACAAAACATATATAATATTTATCTACTTGAAAACAATTAAGTTTTTAGTTTACAAAAAAAAAAAACATTTAAACTGAAAACAACAATTTTTTAAATTGAAAACAACTCTATTTTATATTTTACTTCGTTTGTATTTTCAATATCGGAAGGGTCTTGCTCTTTGCTGTCATCTTGTGGTTCGTCTGCTTGTGGCTCTTCATTGCTATCAAGTGGTGAAACATTCTGTTCGAATAAAAACATTTGTATCGTAACGAAAAACAAACTACAACTTTACAGAAAAGCTAAATTAGACTTTTAAAATATGCCTAAAAGTAATAGCTTATATAAAATTAGGTTTTAAAAACACTGATTTGTTCTTGGATTACTAAAAAAATATTCAAATGAAGGACGATGTCATAATATGGATAATGCAACAAAGTGATGTCACATTGAGGGTTATTTAAAACAAAAGTTATTTATTCAAAAATAATGCATTGTTGAATATAATATTTATTATTTAAGTTTACAAAACCCAACCTGCCAACCATAGGCCAATGCTGCAATAACTATAAGATTAGAGATTAGGAAAAAAATTCTTATGGACTGTAAAAAGTTGGGCAAAAATGTTTAGTAAAATTAAATTAATATCCTGGGATGTTGATATAATTTTATAGCCATCATGTTTTGAATTCTTTTAGTGTAGTAGGGTGGGGTAACATCCTACAGCATGGCATGAATATGTTTTAACCATAAGCGTGTTTTAACAACTGCCATTTCGTGGCTAATTCCGCTCTTTATGTTTTAACTATTCTTTGCTGCCGTAATCAAAGTTATCAATTAATTAAGCCAGTGTTGCCTACCAAGTCTTGAAGGAGTTTTTTCACATTGTCTTCCTGCTTTTGACTCCTCAGATGTGAACACTTGACCACCAATAGTGAATGGAAAGCATCTTTATATTGAGGGTTGAGGACCATGGCGTAATTATAAAACTCCACTGCCCCTGTTATGTTATCTTGTGCTTGTAGTGCATTGCCCATGCTTAAGTACGTGGCAGGCTGTGGGGTGGGTTAGATGTTAAATTATATTGAAAAATTGGTTAACATATAATAGCTAGTATTTTTGTGTTGGGGTGTTTGCTGCTAAATTTAAGAGTTTGTACATTTGGTTGGACTGTTTTGGTATCAAAGGATAAAAAAAACTGTGTTTTAATAAGTTATCTAAATTATATTGATAATGTTAAATTACAAGTTAGGGAATAAGGTGTTCATAGAAGTACAGTTTTATTTGGATGTGTTGGATTAGATTAGATGTTAAATTTGAAGAGTTTGTACATTCTTATTGGGGTGTATGGTATCAATTATAATATAAACATGTTTTTTAATAAGTTATTTAAATTGTTCAACTTTATGAAATTAGAGAAAAACTACGTTCTACAGACTTTTCTAAATTATATAATTTTCTTTGAAATCATGTACCTTATGTAATATGTAACAGGCCAAATCAAGTCCAAGAAATTGTATATTATAAAAGAAAAACATTTCGCCTAAATGGTATCGTCCGTCTCCTATTTAAATATATTGATCCCACTCTATAAGCATTAGATCAGAAGTTAGCTTAACGGAACTTAACAGTCAATCAGTCACCACATATAATATCACTTGATAATAATAATAATTGTTACCTCCGAGTTATTAACACGCAGTGCGTAGATCAATAAGTTGACGGCATCGCTCAGTTTGCCAACTCTGTACCTGTGTGTTAATGTTCAATTACAATGTAGAAGTTATATATTGGTATTTAGGTGACAAGTTATTTATGGAATCTGAGATTTAAGGCAGAGTTGGTCCATTACCCTGACACCCATAGTGCTACAATTCATAAGTGACCACTGCGTTGGAGCATTTGCAGTTAAGTGTCTTATCCAAACACACATATGTTTATTGGTAGCAGTATCGAGCATTGAACCAGTTATCCTTCAGTTACGATATAGACCCAACAACTGAGACGCATTGCTGGAGATGTAGGCTTGGAGCAATGAGTTAAGTGTCTTGCATAAAGAGACATACACCAGTATTGAGCATTAGCGGCATGCTTCATTGCAAGGCAAGTGGCTAACCACTGAGCCATGGAACAAGATGTATTTATCAAATACAGTTTACTGTGTGTATGTTTACGTTATCACTACAGCACGAAGTCCCCTTGATCTTAGGGGATTCTTTCACGTTGTAGTTGCAAGATATAAGCTTACTATAGTCAACTCACCACTCCACGATGTACTTGTCACAAATTGTATTTATTATTGTTGTTATCGGCCGTAACCCCTTATGTCACAACAAGTGTGATGTAACATTGTCTATTGTGTTGTGTGTGTTTGTGTCACAATGCCAGCAGGGCAGTTGAATGTAGAGTGTTTTGGCTTTCAATTAAACTTATATAAACTTATACACTAAAAGCTTGGTAAGGCACAGCAGGGCAATCTATAAATAGGCGTCATGAATTGAGAGATCCAGAATTCTAGTCGCGACAATACTCTTACTACAGCCCACACTTCACATACTTACATAATATTGGACAAACTAACGAGTGGAATATCCAAATGTTCCACAGGTACTCTACGTATACATCTCCTCAGGCATTCAATAGCGTTAAGGTTGTCCCCGTTTACACGCCAGAATAATCCAGCAAGGTTGTATAATGCCCATAAGTGATCGTTGTCCTACATAACAAACGAGGAAATTGAAGACATATATATATATTTATACAAGTTATCACATATGCAACTTTGTGGGTGATTGCTTTTCTGACAATTACACAACCCATCAGTAACCACTAAGTTGAAGCAATTGCTGTTAACTGTCTTGCACAAGGCCACATCGCCCACAATGTTGTAGCAGTGACGAGCCATGAACCCATCACCTCTGGATTAGAGACGGGCGCGCTAACCACTTTGCTAGGGCGCTGGGCTATGGCTGACAACCCATTAGTGCTCAAGGCCACCCACAATGGTAGCACCAATCAACACCTCATATTCACCTGTTGCCTGATAGCTTTCCTCATGGCCGTGTTGATCCGTTGGCCCAAGTCATCCGGCCAAACCCTACCTTTGTTTACATGGAGCAACAGAAACTGAAAGAAATTTATTCAAATAATAAACCAATCAATACAAAAAAAAATAAACACAATGAATTTTCAGTTTTGTAATCAATTATGTATAATATTGTAGTTAAACTTTAGCTTTGCCGATAACTTGAATGTAAAACTTGGTCAACCCATCATGGACCACTAGGTTGAAGCAATTGTCGTTGTGTTTCGTGGTCATGGACAAATACTCATAGTAGCTGAATGGAATGATTAGGTTTTGAATTTAGGTTTCCGGGTTGGTCCCCTCTAAAAGGCGCTAACCAGTGTGCCACAGTGCGGGAATTATATTTGGACTGTGTCACACAAATACCAATTATTTAATTCCGAAGCACCGTAACTCAAATAAAGATCATGCAAATAAATTCCAATGTTTTATACTGTTTATAACTCAACCAACAGCTTGTACTTTATTTAATTCCAAAGCATCATAACGCAACTCACAGCCTGTCGGTATGTGCCCTGTTTATGCAAGTAATGCTCTTGTTCGTGTAAATAATGTTTATATAATTTATGAAAATAATTTATGTTATAAATTCAACACTTGAAACTAATAACCCCAACTCACAGCTTGTAGATGTGTGTCTTGTTTATGTTGAACAGTATTGCGCGATGCAATTCCTGAGATTGAATCGAATTGTGTTTCTTCCAGTGTTTCCAGTTTATCACAGTAAGGTGGTTTCCACGGTAACGGGTGCATCTCCCCCTCCGAGATCCCGATGTATGTAGTAAGCAGTTCGCGAACACTGAGATGTTATGACAATTACGACATTATGGTGTTTTAACACTTTTTTTAATTTGGCAACCTTTTTTTATTTAATTGTAACAAAATCTGGGATGACATTGTTAAAATACAGTTACACTCATAGTTGTCAAACATAGGGAACCTCATTGATTAATGTGGTGAATGCAATATATTTTGGCTCTGTTTGTTTGTATAGACACCTAACAGCAGGGTAAAATCTGTGGTGACATTGTTAAAATAAAGTTACACTCATAGTTGTCAAACATAGGGAACCTCATTGATTAATGTGGTGAATGCAATATACTTTGGCTCTGCTTGTTTGTATAGACACCTAACAGCAGGGTAAAATCTGGGGTGACATTGTTAAAATACAAGTACACTTATAGTTTTCCTACACCTAACAGCAGGGTAAAAGCTAATTTAGTGTAGAACTTGCCAGCAAAAGCAGAAGTAAAACAACCCACCCACCTTATACCCCTTGTCTCAGGATCAACGTAAGCGGAGTGGAATTCATCCCACGCTGGGTATCGGTTCACGTATTCATCACAAGACTTCATCGGTGGCCATGATGGATCCTACGTGGTGTAAGCAATACAACAAAAACATGGTTTCATCTGTTATTATATATACATATATAGATATGGGTTGTATAGGTTTTACTGAAAGTGGAAACCCGTGTTTTATACATCTCATCTAAGCAATATTGTTCCTAAAAAAATTAAGTAAGAAATATTTGAATGAATGAATGTTCTGTTTCATACACCTCGTACACACTTACAAGTTACCACGTACGTAACTTTGTGAGTGATTGTTTTTCTGCATGGCTGATAATTTAGACAACCAATTAGTGACCACTGAGTTGGAGCAATTGACACTAAGTGTCTTGCCCAAGAACACACAACTTCAATACAACAATAATGGACACACAGCATTAACACAACAATTATAAATACCGTCCAATCATAAACAGGTGAGCGAGGTTTGGTTGATTGTTCGGATGGAGCTGCGTCGTCCTGGGTCTGAACATAAAAATATCATTATAACTACAACTAATATATAAATAACATTATAACTACAAATAGGGTAATAGGCCAACTCTGGCATAAATCTAGGACCCATAGCATGCACGCTGCAGGACCTCATTCATGTTGTATAGAAATATAATTACAGCTAAGAGCTAATGTAGAAACAGTGAAATCCTGTAACAATAGCATTACTAAAGTAGTGAAAACTTCAGATTGCCCAACAAAACAATGCCATAGGCATGAACAACATCGAGTACACTAATACCTAAATAAATGCATCTTGATCAATATATGACAATGCAAAACAATATATACAACAAATAACAACTTCTATCCTACAAGACCATTAAATATTATGTATTAAACAACCAGCATATTTACCCCTTTAATTTCCCTCCTTTTTTCTTCCACTTGCAAAGGTAACTTATATCCTTCATCATCTTCATTGTTGTTGTTGTTGGGAATCTCTTTCTGTGGGAACAAGTATATTTTTATAAATTAAAATAAGTATTTAATAAAATAAGTATTTATTTGTAAAAACTAAACCACAAAATTTTATTTTTACCTTTGATTGCATCAACCACAGCGTAAAACGTTATACTTACTCCATTTAAAACACAATTTACTTTATTTAAAAGAAGCGTTTATTTAAAACATATAAATTGAATCATAAAAATCAAACATATCATCTACTTTTCACATTGGCTGCATTAGGCAAAAAACTATACATTTTTTTAACTAAAAACTGTTTTTTCCACGTCTTGCCATACGGCAGAGGATAAGTTGGCATAATTAAATTAATTATTTTATGCCAGAGAACCCAATATATATATTAATATAACACATCATTATGGCTGGTAGCAAGAGAAAACATAACATGGTATTTATATTACTTTGAATTGGTAACAGATCTGGACTTATTGTGACATCACACTAACCACTAATGACAAACAATACTCATTCAAACAACATAACATAATATCCACAACCATTTTGAATTGCCACAGTCCTAAACTCCTAAAGATCAGTTGGTATTATGACATCACACAAACTTCTGATGACAAACAATACTCATGTCTCCTTTACCTCAAAATTCACAGATATCTTCCTCGGCAGTAGTTTGATGATATCCCCCTCAGAAGTTGGGGGTTGTGGGGTGTCCAGGTGGGGCAAGGGGGTATCGGAGGGTGGGGGTAAGTTGCATACAAGTACCGAACCACTCTTGTTGCTACGAACCTGACATTTGTGGTCTGGAGGAATGTTTTCAGAAGTTTAAATTCTATTTAAATAGGAGACTGACGATGGCATTTAGGCAAAATATATTTCTTTTATATTATACATTTAGTTGAATTTGATTTTTGTCTGTTAGGTTTTCGTATCACTAGATTCTTATAAGAATTTTTTACTAGTTTAATGCTTGACACTGACAGTGGTTAGTGGCCTATCTAAGAGGATATGGGTTCAAGGCTCACTGCTGCTACCATTGTGGGCGTATATATCCCTAGGCAAGACATTTAACGACAATTGCTCCAACCCAGTAGTCACTAATGGGTTGGCTTGCCTGTGCCAAGTACATGGCAAGACTTTATCAGGCTGAATTTATTGTAGTAAAAAAATTGCAGCAGAATACATACATCTAGTCATACATTAGCTTACTCATACAAAACAAACATCCAACTTACTGAAGGTTCCTTCCCTTATCCTCTGGTGTTCATAATGCATATGGTAATCTATCTGAACCTTGGCTGGTATCTGTAGCGCGTTGAAACGATTTTGTTTCTGAACATACTGTTCGTGTTTCTGTTTGTAGCTCTGTAGCTCCTCCAGTGTTCGCTGTAAGCTCTCATGTTGAGCTTCCAGTTTTTCCTGGGGAGGAAAGAATTAGGTTTGAACATTTTATTCTATATGGGTGAGGTCCTACAACAAGGCATGTTATGGGAGCTAGAATTTCAGCCAGGGTTGCATTACCGATTGCTGGGATGAAGCAATGTCCCCTTGGTGACTACCAGTATAAGTGGAAGCATGAAGCAATGAATCGGGAAACCTTTAGTTACGATGCAAGCACCTAATCAATAAGCCATACATAGCAGTAAACTACTGTGTTTTAATATACAATGTATCGGGTTTTAATAACCGCATGTAGCCTTCTTAAATGAATCGCAAAACAGTGCACGTTTGTTGTTTAAGCAGTGAACAAACCAACAGCCATTATAGCATTAATGCACCTACCAAGGGTTACCCCAACAACCAGGGTGTTACACCCTATTAATAACTACTGGGTTGTAGCAATCATGTTATATACCATACTCCTATTAGTATATGTTAGATTACCCATGCAGTTACCTCCAGTTTAAGTTGACATTGAACGGCAGCCAGCCTTGATTTGGCTGCTTCGAAATCTGACTGACTTTCCAAAGTTTTCTCGTAATAATAAATGGATTCATTGTATTCGCCAAGCACCTGGGAACGTAAGAAATTCACAGTGGCTTATAGCAAATGCCACGAACTGTTGTAAAATACTCATTGGTATAAATGAATGTATCAACAACATTCGCTGCCACCAAAAAGAGGTGAAAAAAGTTTTACCAGGTGAGAGCAGAAACGCATTGGTTTTCATGTTGTTTACTGCATAATAACTAAACCACAATTTACACCCAACACCTTCACATTAACATTCTACTTACAGCATAAATGTTGGCAAGGGAGAAATAGTTGACGGCGAATTCATCGGATATTTCAAGAGCATGGAGCATAACAACGGATGCATTCAACGTGTATTGAGCTCTAGAGGAAAGTTATAAGTTGGACACAGAAATAAAAGTTACTATTTTAGATAGGAAGGTGATCAGACCAACCTTGAAATTTGACATTAAAATGGTAGCATGGCAGTTAGTTAATATATATAGAATATGAATATAGCTAAGAATTGGTTTTCCCCACCAATACTTTGATTCATCCAATACTAATCTTACCTACCCTGTTAATTAATATAAATACTCATTCAACAGTTGATCTGGTTCAAAACATAGTGTATTTCCAACACTCCGCCGGCCATTTGGCAAGACTTTATCAGGGAATCAACTTACTTGTGCAAAATATTGGCGAGGTTAACGAGAGCCACATCCCTTGTATGGTTGGGTGAGAAGTGCAAGGCACGTCGTATGCATTCGATTGCAGCATCAGGGTCTCCCTTCATTCTCCAATAGAAGGATGCAAGATTGTAGAGAACCCAGGATGTGGAGTTCTGTAATGGCAAGTTTAATAGAGTCAACTTGCATAACCTTAACTAATATAAACACATAGCAAAAATTCTTTCAAGATTATACCCTTCAAATCTTGAGTTTTATTTACGTATAAAGTGCTTTGTAGTCACCTAGTATACATGAACATTTGTTTATCTCTTCTTTGGTAACAGAGATTAAATCAATTATAGAAACAAAGAGAAGGAACTAGCAACAAAGCGACAGTCGAATCAATTGCTCGAAATTCTAATATTAAGTTGTATTTAATTAAAACAAACGAAGGTAACTTGTAATAAATTCCTAGAACCTAACCCTGATGTTCATTGAGTTGAAGGATTCTTGTTTAGTAAAATACAGTAATGATCTGGTGCTACAAAAAGTAACAGAAAAAAACGGACTTGATTTTTGTTTGTTACGTTTTCGCAGCACCAGAACAGAATAAAGTGGAACAAAAGTCTGCATCAAGAAGTAATAATGTGACAACATATGCCCCATGATGTCTCATTCTACTATGTGGTTGCAAATATTAAGGGTAAACATGGTATACTACGTTGGGGGAAGACGGAATTAAGAACCACAAGACATGTTCGCACAAAAGTGAATTTAATATATTGCTCGTTCTGTTACTTCTGCTACCAGGCATAATTCTAAAGTCTTGCCAAATGGCAGACAACAACCGGAAATACACTATGTTTTTTTTATACTAGAACTAGATGAGGCCCTAAAAATTTTTAAATTTACTGCTTTTTTTGCACTTAGTAAACATTTGCCAAACAAATTTTAACATGAAACGATTTTTAAACGTTTTTTCTGGCATTAAATATAAGTTTTAAACTTTTTTTTTCATTAACTATAAATCTAAAATGTTTTTCGTGGCATTGAACTTTACCACAAACATGACCTACCTTTTCCAATGCCTCGTGTATAGCAGTTGCAGCCGCCACGGGATCTTCAAGGAAAGATAAAGTTGATTTTAGTCCCGGCATCTTCTGTGGCTCCAATTTATCACGATCCTGTACACCCTGTGTGTATGGTTTGTTGGTTAATACATGGTCCTATCTGCCCCAATGCATTATATAATAACCATTTCAGGGCCTATGGTAAAAATGAAAATGACTGATTGGTAAACGGTAGACTGCACACCCGCTGTGCGTGATTGGTTAAAATGTGGTCTGCTGCATTGTTTGACTTAATATATACACAACAAAATCATAGATTGCAATCCATAGCATACATGAAACTTTCATTGGTTAAACATCACGCCCTGGTAAAACATGTTTCCATTTAAAATACTTTCTCATCATTGAGATATACAAGCGATGTTTTGGCAGATATTCAAGCACATTAAAAAGCTAATTACATATTTACATACGTGGTAACTTGTAAGCGAGCACGAGGTGTATGAAACAGAACACCTGTGTTATAACGACTGTCGTTGCCCCGCCATGGGAGGATAAATAAGTTACATACGTGGTAACTGGTAAGCGAGCACGAGGTGTATGAAACAGAACACCCGTGTTAAAACGACTGTGTTTGCCCCGCCAAGATAAATAAGTTCATATTGGTTTATTCATTATAACATTGCTGCTTATAAGCAATAATAAACAGATAATGAAAATGAAGTGTGATGTAAAAATGGTGTACAGGAAGTTTGTTTATGATGTCGTATAGCCTCACAAAGGTAACTGTTACGTGTATAATGGTCTATTGTGTGGGAACACTCACAGGATATGAGTCATAATGAGCCTTGTTTTTAAAGACAACACCAACAAGTGATTATACTCAGGTTGCATTGAGGTGTATTTGAAGAAGTAAAAGTAACGAAAGTAAGATAAAACTATTAAAAAAGTTTATAGAGCTGGAGGAATATGAAAAGTTTGTAGAACTTTATATAAACATTTTTAAAATGAAACTGTGTAAAGGTTTTAGAGCTATGTACCAATATATTTATATTAATATGGAAGAAAGATATTTAATATTGACTTGAAATGATGAATATTGTAATAATGCAAATAATTCAATATTTGTAGTAAAGGAAATTATGCATTAGAATTACACAGGAAACATGTGGTCTCATTACAACAGCTCAAAAGATATGACGTGTTATACATTGAAAAGAGATGTTGTGTTTTACATTAAGCATTCTTTATGACAACTTCAGCATTACTAATGATTAGGTTTTTAATACTAATGTTTGGTACATATTTTTAATTAAGCTTTTTTTGGCAAATTATTTATAAGTGATTTATTTGTTATAATTTTAACATTGGATTTAGGCTTGCAAAAGTGTAATGTTGGTTGGTGCAACCAGTTTTACATTGTGGTCTTACCTTTATTTAAAAGATTTTTAACTATTGCGTTTGATTAGGAGATGTTTTATTATGTGGTGTTACTGGCATGCAGATTGTTGGCAATGATGTTGAGACGTGAATATAGATACGTGTTGCCGGTTTCAATGGAGGAATATAAAGTTGCCAAGCAATGGATGTTATCGTATGAGGTTTATGAAGGGTTGGAGAAAGATGAAGGAATACGATTGCTGCAGTATAATAATTGCAACAATAATGGGAAACATAAGATATACACTTTGTGCGCGTTTGATTTTGAATCAAAGATACCACAGTTTGTCCAAATGCTTTTGAAGATGTTTTTCCCAGATGTTGAGCCAGTTATGCATCAAGAATCAACTGTGGTTGGTGAAAAGACAAACACTGTGTTTTGGGGGCCCAATTTATTTAAGGATAATCTTAGACTTGAAATTAGCTCGGTGGTGATGGAGGATCTTGGTACGACCGACAACGCGCATGAGGTACCATCAGATGAATGGGCGAATATAGAGGTGGTAAATGTGGACTTCGCGAACGACCCACTGAGTTTTAAAAGCTACGAGGAAGACTATGATGTCACAATGTATGCTTCGGAAGATAAAACAAGAGGCCCTTATAAGGAAGGGTGGTTGGATGAACTTAAAAATAAAGTTGAAAAATATGAAAAAGGAGATTTAAAGGAAAAACCAAAATATGTTTGTGTTTATAAACTAGTTACTTGTAAATTTAAATGGTTTGGAATAGATAGAATATTTAGGGAAAAAGTGGTCTACACTACCACGCAAATTATTATGGAGTTTTATCGCAAAATGATTTGTTTGTTTGATGCGTGGGGTGAACTAACGATAGATGATGTTTATGATGAACAAAATAAAACAGAGCTGTTTGGATCCTAATTTCGTCCTAGAATCTATATGGGTCCTTGTCAAGGGTTAATGTCAGATTTGTCCAAATCCCCAACATTGTATATGAATTATGGATATTCTACTCAGATTTGAGTAATCGGCTCAATAACCAGACTGCTTATGTATGCAGGTCATTTAACCATTTATTTAATTGAATTAACTTGTTAAAATCAAAGCCCCAACTATTAGGTTGGTTTTAAGATTATAACCAAAGGTGTTTATGAACTATCAAATTATGTAATATGGGTGAGATTCGATGTTGGGGCATGCGAGCCTGGGGTATAAGCCAGAGCTTTTACCCAAACACCCATTAGGTTGGGAAATTACTCCAAAGGTGTTTACGAACTTAAGCATAAGAATGTAAATGAAACTAACTGTGTCAGTACAACTGTTTATTCTGCGCATATTTAATAAGACTTGTCCTATTTGTTCAACATTACTAATAAAAGAAAAAATGGTTCCATTTGTGCAAAAACTATAAGTAAGTACATTATGCGTTTAGGTTATGGGAATGCTATCTAAGTGTCAACAGTACTAATGAAAAAATAAAACCGCTCCTATATATATATATATATGTGTGTAAAAACTGTGGCGAGAAAAATTAAAGTTATTCGATGCTACCTAAACCTTTATTTAGTCACTGACTTAGCTACAGTGGTAGAAAACATTAGTGTATTCTGTTTGAGCGGATGTCTATTGTGTGGTATTAGGGCAAAGGACATGGGATTTGACCGGTGTGAGCCGCTTAACCATTTAAATTAATTGTAGGTCAGGGTAGAATCATTTGAAACAATATAATGATTAATAGCAGAAGATAATACATGAGGAACGCCAGAATAAAACATGTAGGCACCAAACCTGGGGTTGCAAGGTAGGCAGACCACCCCCTGGATATTTCTGCAGTGCATTATTACTAGAGTAGACTTGTTGGAAAAAAAAACTATTAATGAAAACGGCACAACACGACGCACAGCAAGAAACAATATGGGAAGCAGACATAGGCACAAAACCTTGAATTTTCCACACTGTATAATCAGCAAACATTACAAACAACCCATTAGATTTGTTTAATAAGAATGTGTGTCTAACTATCACTGCCTCCAGTGTTTTTATAAAAGTTTGTCACTTATGAACAAAACCCTATTACCCCTATTTGAACTTTTAGGTATAACTATAGGCACCGAACTATTTAGAATTCAGGGGAGGCAGGGATAGTTAGACACACAATCCTGTGAAACAAATTAAACTTATTGGTTGTAATGTTTACTGATTAATGCAGTGTAGAAAAACCCAAGGGATCAGCCTGCCACCCCAGGTTTGGTGTCTATACATATAACGTATACCTTACCTCTAAATGATCATATGCATGAATGCTGTAAGGCAGATTGCATGCAGCGGAACAGTTAGGTTCCTTCAGCTTAGTGACCGGTATAATATCAATGTGGTCTTCAATCTATGGAAAA
The DNA here is from genome assembly GCF_009617815.1 of Ciona robusta. Taxonomy (NCBI): domain Eukaryota; kingdom Metazoa; phylum Chordata; class Ascidiacea; order Phlebobranchia; family Cionidae; genus Ciona; species Ciona robusta. The sequence continues at coordinate 487,346 of NC_143245.1, read as the reverse complement.
ATTGTGCACAAAAATAAAAATATAAAGACACAAAACCAATAGACCTTTACTTATATACATATGTATGTATATATATTGGATTTCCAGTTTAAATATAATCAAAAAAAATGTAAAAAAGATTCTTTTATATCTCAACATTAGTTTAATATTATAAACTTTCGGCAATCCACGGGTAATTTATTATCAATGCCACGATAATGTATCAATTGTCTTAAATAAACAGTAAGGAATAAAAGCACCTGCTGATAATTTTATATTTTACCTCAATATCCTTGTTCTCAAGCGGTAAAACAGAACTAATGAACAAATCAAACTCCGGCAGTTTCTTTCCTAAAGTTAAAATAATTGGTTTAAACAACTGAACAATGGAAGTTTCTTTTCTGAATCAATAATGAACGACTTTAATTTTGTCCCTCAACCTCAACTAATAAGAATTTTTAAACGAAACTCAATGCATTATCACTTAACCGAATTTTTTTTACCCTACACGAAATTTTTTAGATTATAAAACTACAAAACAAACCCCAACCAATACACAAAAGCCATACCAGCAGCCCTGCAATCTCTATCTGTCCTGTAATGTCGACTTTCAAGATCGGTATCTTTATCTTCGTTTGTTTCAATCTCTTCTTGTTCTTTTAATAAATGTTGCTTGAATTTCTGGAAATAAATAACATGAAGATTAAACATCTATTTTCTTAAATACAATAGTGAAATCAAAGTATTAAAACAACAAAAAGACGAAATAAGAACTATATCTATTAGAATTCGAAAACAATAGCAAAGATCAAAGTAATGATACAAAGAAACGGAATAAATAAAATCTATGTTTATTAGATGAAAGTGAACTGTAAAGAATGTTGAAGTGTCTTGTACCTTAATAGATTGAAAAAAAGAGATTTTATAAACCACAATATCGTTTATATAAAAACAAAAGAGTTTATAAAAAACTATAGCCAATATAAGCATTATTTTTCTGGGTCATACACTTTAAAGATATTTATATACTCATGTCTTTCTCACCTTAAGATAATCATGATCACGTTCCTGTCTCATGAAAGCAACAAGATCATGGGGCTGTTTCATCGCAAATGGGGATTCCAACTAAGAATATATTCAATTACTTAAATGGATATTATAACGTAATTAATTTTATTTTATATGGGTGAGGTCCTACAGCGTGCCACACCAAGGGACCTGGGATTTAGGCCAGAGTTGCCCATTACCCCAACATTGTATATGCACATTCTATTCTATATGGGTGAGCAGAGCTGCGATTGAGCCGTTTTTCGCGAGCAATGCTCGGCGACAGCCGAGCTGGCTCGCGACACCTAGTCCAATTTAATTTATTTACATTTTATTGTCGCGGCAATAACTGTTAAGTTTAGCGACGTCAACGTCGCGAAACCGAGTTTCGGCGCGAGCCTCGGTGCCCAGGGTCGCCAAAATCTACTGCAGATGTCAATTCTTACGCGACTAAATGTCTGTCGCGACGGTTAGCGCAGGGTCGCTTAAATTTTACGCAGCGTCCCTAAAAAATCCAGGTGTCGCCAAAGTCTGGGTCAGCAACGAAATCGCATTATATGAAGTGAGAATTCTGACGTGCGTGGATATAATACTATTAGATTTAGAGGACAAATAATATTTCTTTAAAACTTGAGGTTTTTTATCACTGAACTCGGCGGTATACATTTTGATAAAATGATTCGTCGTTATCTTTTTTGTATTCTAAATCGTCGTGTCTCATTAGAACGCTCTTCATCTTGGATTAAATGCCAATTTACTCGCAAGAAAATCTGACCAAGATTGTTTTGGATGCATTAAATTTTGATTATAAAATACGTCCTTGTATGTGTTGGTAAAATATTCTTTAGGACAACTACTTCGGCCTTCATTTATTTAGTCGTTCTGGTGTTTCGTTCAACCACACCAGTGCACACTCAACAGGTATCTCTAGGTTCGTTTTAAGTTGCCAAGAGGGAATACGATATTAAATCAGCCTTGAACTTTCACAGCCACGTATGTTTTTGTATTGATATGTGCGTAAATCAACCCGTAAGTTATAATTCACCGCTTGAAAATAAAGTCATTATTTACGCAGGATTTAATCAGACAAGCAGAATGTTTGTTACGTCATAGTGGGGATTCACACGTTGAATATTTACGTCATAATACCGATTTTAGTATTCAATTATTGCCCTACAGGAATTTTTAACTAACTCACCAAACGTTCGTTGTATAGTGTGGTTCATATTGCCACAATATTTTGTTACATCACTTATAGTTGCAACCCCGGTTAAGCAGACTTAAAACATAATACGATACGCATATCTCTGGAAAGTCTGCTACTAATTTTTGCTAACGCGAGTTTGGTTTACCCTCTGTATTACTGCATGAATTTTAGTTAAACAAACCATATTACTGCTAAACAGACGATGTTTTATCGCTGCATCGATTTCTAAACGATTTAGGGCTCTCCGTAATAATCAACTTAAATCTGTTCCAGAAGTATTGCTGCTTTATATTTACCAAGTTTTCCTCAGCCATAAGCAGTGTGTTTGTTTGTTACGAAATAATGAGGATTCACACGTGGATTCATTACATCACAATAACGATTGTTTGACCTGGTAATTCATTACGACATGATAGCAATTCACACGTCGATTATTTGCATCATAATAGGGACTCACACGTTCATTATTTAGCCTGCAGGTGCTTGAAAACAAGTTGAATTTTGCTTTTTCACGTCTGTAATTATGTTAAGGATTGTCTCGTTTATACGATGAATACTTTCTACGCACGTGAACGCAGCAAGTATGTGAATACAATTTGTGTTTAGATAAAGCTTGGTGGTCACTGGCCAGACCTATTTCGCCACTCTAGATTCAAGCTTTTATTTTGGTCATAACAGCGTTTAATCTTTCCGTAACCCTGGCGCTTCGTCACAAACCAATTGTCTACAATCACAAATTATCAAATTTGTCGTCTAGGCTGCTTGCCGGTGTCAAAACACCCAATAAATTTTAAAATTAAAATATGCCGGTTTGTAAATTTTGTCGCATTTTCTTTGTCGATTTAGCGTTCCTGTAGTCTGGCTTGGGAGATTTTTCGATCTTTTCGTCAGCATGTAGATACGATAATATAGATAACAATTTGCGCAATCAGTCACATATATTAAAAGCAGTCGTATTGTAGTTAATTTTCACACAATTTTGTCAACTACAAACGATCGTTACTTTGACGCGCGCCGTTATTCTTTTAGAGCTATACGTAAACGAAAATATGTAACGAAAATACGGCCACTGATGTGACGTATTATGACGTCAGAATGATTAATTTTCTCGCGACAATTTGGACGTCGAAAGTTGCGCTCGGCGACACCTGGCAACGAATCGCAGCACTGTGGGTGAGGTCCTACAGTGAGGCACGCCGTTGGACCTGAGATTTAGGCCAGAGTTGGCTCATTACCCCAACATTGTATATGCACATTCTATTCTATATGGGTGAGGTCCTACAGTGAGGCATGCCATGGGACCTGGGGTTCAGGCCAGAGTTGGCTCATTACCCCAACATTGTATATGCACATTCTATTCTATATGGGTGAGGTCCTACAGTGAGGCATGCCATGAGACTTGGGATTTGGCCAGAGTTGGCACATTACCCTGACACTCCGGATGCTACAACCTATTAGTAACCACTGGGTTGGGGCAATATTCGTTACCCAAGGACACATGCTCCCACAATGGTAACATTGAACCTGGTATTCTTAATGGGTAATACTAATTTACGGGAATACGGAAATACGGGAACGACGGGAATCGCAATCTAATTTACGGGAATACGGAAATACGGAAAAGACGGGAAAAACTGCAAACTAATTTACGGGAATACGGGAACTTACGGGAATGTGTTTTAAGCCTGTTTTAGGTATGTACTAGTTACGGGAAGGTTACGGGAATGTGTTTTAAGCATATTACAGTTACGGGAAAATTACGGGAATGTGTTTTATGCTTGTTTTAAGTATTTAACAGTTACGGGAATGTGTTTTAAGCATATTACAGTTACGGGAAAGTTACGGGAATGTGTTTTATGCTTGTTTCAAGCCTACACCAGTTACGGGAAATTCACGGGAATGTGTTTTAGGCTTGTTTCAAGCCTACACCAGTTACGGGAATTTCACGGGAATGTGTTTTAGGCTTGTTTCAAGCCTACACCAGTTACGGGAAAATTACGGGAATGTGTTTTATGCTTGTTTACCAGTTACGGGAATGTGTTTTATACATATTACAGTTACGGGAAAATTAAGGGAATATGTTTTATGCTTGTTTCAAGCCTACACCAGTTACGGGAAAATTACGGGAATGTGTTTTATGCTTGTTTTAGGTATTTACCAGTTACGGGAAGGTTACGGGAATGTGTTTTAAGCATATTACAGTTACGGGAAAATCACGGGAATGTGTTTTATGCTTGTTTTAAGTATTTACCAGTTACGGGAAGGTTACGGGAATGTGTTTTATGCTTGTTTCAAGCCTACACCAGTTACGGGAATGTGTTTTATGCTTGTTTTAAGTATTTACAACTTACGGGAATGTGTTTTAAGCATATTACAGTTACGGGAAAGTTACGGGAATGTGTTTTATGCTTGTTTTAGGTATATTTGCCAGTTACGGGAAAGTTACGGGAATGTGTTTTATGCTTGTTTCAAGCCTACACCAGTTACGGGAAATTCACGGGAATGTGTTTTAGGCTTGTTTCAAGCCTACACCAGTTACGGGAATTTCACGGGAATGTGTTTTAGGCTTGTTTCAAGCCTACACCAGTTACGGGAAAATTACGGGAATGTGTTTTATGCTTGTTTACCAGTTACGGGAATGTGTTTTATACATATTACAGTTACGGGAAAATTACGGGAATATGTTTTATGCTTGTTTCAAGCCTACACCAGTTACGGGAAAATTACGGGAATGTGTTTTATGCTTGTTTTAGGTATTTACCAGTTACGGGAAGGTTACGGGAATGTGTTTTAAGCATATTACAGTTACGGGAAAATCACGGGAATGTGTTTTATGCTTGTTTCAAGCCTACACCAGTTACGGGAAAATTACGGGAATGTGTTTTATGCTTGTTTTAGGTATTTACCAGTTACGGGAAGGTTACGGGAATGTGTTTTAAGCATATTACAGTTACGGGAAAATCACGGGAATGTGTTTTATGCTTGTTTTAAGTATTTACCAGTTACGGGAAGGTTACGGGAATGTGTTTTATGCTTGTTTCAAGCCTACACCAGTTACGGGAATGTGTTTTATGCTTGTTTTAGGTATTTACCAGTTACGGGAAAGTTACGGGAATGTGTTTTAAGCATATTACAGTTACGGGAAAGTTACGGGAATGTGTTTTATGCTTGTTTCACGCCTACACCAGTTACGGGAATGTGTTTTATGCTTGTTTTAGGTATTTGCCAGTTACGGGAATGTTTTTATGCCTTTTTCAAAAAAAAACATTTACCAGTACAGACGGCCCCAATGAGGATCGAATATGTAAAATGCAATCAAAAAGACATTGCTGGGCCCTAAATTGTTTTGTGGGAGTTGGGAGTATACAGAAATGAAACTAATTATTAGTACTACCCAAAACCGTCATGTATTTTAAATTTGAAAATATTGGGCAATATATGCTTAGGTGTCCCATCTTCCCCCACACTACTATATTATGAGACGAGTATGTAAGAACACTATGACATCATTTATTGTTTTGTACAAGAAAAATATGTTTTCGAAAAACCAACTTTAGCAGGTAAACAACATTTATGAAACCATTTTCTACATGTTACACAAAAAATTTGCAGCTGTTTTTCTTTATTTCCGCTGCAGTTAAGAGCTTCGCATTCACCCCAATTTAGCGGCTTTGGCGCTTTGCCGATTACACTTTCGAACTCATGGGTCTCTATTGTGATTACCGCTTCTTCTTCTGCATCTTGCCACACTTTTTCTGCTTGTTTTTTTGCAAGGCTTAGCTGTTTTCTTGATTTCCTTTTGTTTTTTTTAGGTTGTTTATTCACGATTTGCTTGATCCATTCTCTGGTCAACGTAGACGATAGAGTTGGGCTTAGTGGAAGTTGATTGATGATGCTAAATGCGTTAGCAATGACATGGACCCCACAATCAAATGAATTTGTTTGCTGAGGTACGCCAAGACAAGATACAAATGACCAGTCCTTCATTTCTGTTGATGTTCCTGCTATGGCGTAACACACCTTCACTATCTTAAATGTTGCAGCAAAATGTTGTTGGAGCGAAGAACCAGTACTATTTAAAGAGTTGATTGATACAATTTGTTTTGTTTTAAAAATGACCAATATAATGTACCAATGATAACTGGTGTTAGCAATCAATATTAGGTTATCATAATTGAGAGCTTGGTTGGTTGCGATGAATGCTGCAACTTGTTGGTGGGCGCTGTTCAGTGCCAAACTCAAAACGTAACTTTCACAAATCAAGAAGGAAACTCCAGAATCAAGATTCGCTTCGGCAATCCACTGAATTGCTGTGGCGATCGTCAAGTCGTCGAGCCAATTTTGCCCCTGAAGGCAATCCCACATTGTCTTTACGGACTGATTTTCTGTACTTAGTTGTTGCGGCGTTACTGTGTCCCAGGGATAACAACTTTGAAAATCCGCATGTTCCGATATCACTTCTTCGTCAATGGAGCTTTGATCGTCGGCTGGGTTTGTAAAAGAGATGTCACTTATAGCAGACATTTGGGACAAATTCAACATATTATCAAATTCCACTGCCTTCTTTTTGGGGGTGGACGTGATGTTCTTGGCAAGTGAGCGATCGATCGGTCGTTCTGCGTCTGGTGCTGGATTCACGTCGTAATCGTAGTCCTTCGGCCTGGGACGTTTTCTGCCTGATTTTGTTTCTTTGTTGCGACTTTTTCTTATCATCTGTGATAAAGAATATGTTGAAGTGTCTCGAGTTTGACTTTCTGGCAACTGCAAAGACATTTGTACTGCAATTAAGTGAAAGCATCTTCCCGTGCTGCTACAGGAGCATCGCGATGGCAAAGGAAACAACTTAACACTGTGGACTTGCTTGGTCATGGGATGATTTACAGAAAATGATGATGTTGCTGCTGAATAACCGATGAGTCCTTCTTTTACACACCGACGGGCTAATCCTCGTTGTGTGAGACGATAATGTTGTCCTTTCTCCACAGTTGGTACAATTACTGGTTCCTTCGTCAGCATTTCTTGCACAATATTCTCCAAGTTTACGATGGCGGGTAAAGAGATATTTTTTCTTGGTATTACGTAACTTTGAAATTGTTTCTTTAGTTGGTAATCACCAAACCCGGACTTCCCCCTTTCGAATTCATACATGTAATAATCCTGCATTTGTTGAAAGGCCAGCATCATCGAATCGATAGGCAATTCTTTATGATCCGTCATTGACTTAATGACGTGGTTCATTGACTCACTAATGTTATTTGTCACCACACCATTTTGGAATGCTGCAAACTTCCCGGTGACGAACTTGCAAGCATGCTCTATTAAATCGTTGTGAAGATTTTTTTGGTAGTAATCCTTAAATATCTGTGTCCAGTTGCTTGAAAATGTTTCATAAAGCGTATCATATGTTTCCTTTGTTGGTGAATTAATTAATCTTTCTACATCATCTTTCAGAACTTTAATGTCGTCACGCGTGCTATCATGCTGTTTTATCCAACGTTCGACGTCTTTGAGAATGTGGTTGGTGCAAAATACGTTAGTCAGTTTGGGAAAGAGCTTCTTCAAACTTCCCGTTAATCCCTTTTCTCTATCCGTAATAAACGGAACGTGGTTTGACTTGTTCAATGCAATTGCTGGAAGGATTTCGGACAGAAACAATTTATGGTGTTTTATGAATTTCCGGCTATGCAGGAAAAAAGCCACAGGGAAAATGGGGTCGCCGTCAAACAAGACATTTCTGGCAACAATTATGGAAACATAAAAGTCTCCCAAACAAAATGTGGTATCGTATGAAACAGATTGTTTGAGCTCACGATTTTGCGTGGATAAATTTACTAGCTCTTTGGTTGTCGTAATTACCTTGTCTGATGCCAAAAATATTAGGAGTTCTGGATATGCTGTAAAATTTTTAACAAAGGTTTCAGTTTGAATGGCAAATTCAATTGCGCTGAAATATTCATCGTGAGTTATCCGACGCTTGACCGCTTCATTGTACTGCACGTTCTGACATTGTTTCCTATCACGTGGCCGATCAACTGGCATGCGATCCGCCGGTCCTCCGCTCTTCTCCGTCTGCAGTTCAGTATACACTTTAATTGGTTTCTTTACTTTAGTTTCGGTACCAATTCGATCTATGACTGTCTTCATTGTTGGAAAATAAATTCCTGTTTTGCTTTTCGCATTACCATGAACGGTATCTGAGTATATTGACGAGTCGCCAAAATAATGTACCAAGCATACTGGTGCAGAATCTGTCTGTGAGGCGTTAAGTAGCGTAAAAACATGCCTTTGAAAGCCATCACATGTCACTCTGCCTTTCTTTTCAGGATGCTTAAGTTTGTAATACCTCCGCAAAATTCCAAGGCCTAAATTTTTATAGCATCCCACATAGACAAATCGATATTGATCGCAATTAAAATCGTTTTTTGATCTTTTAGATGTTCCTTGAAAATAATACCCATATCCTGCTGGTGGTTGGACGGCAGGAACATTGCTAATTTGGGTTGGATGTTTTAGCAACTTAGCCGCATCTTCCAGTGGTAATGACTCATTTTCCAAATTGATTAAATAATCAGTCATTTTAAAACGTTGCAAATATAAGACTATATGCTCATATGTCCTTATAATTACATGCAAACAAACCACAATCATCAAACACAAAACAAACACCATCGGTAAAATAGCTGACAAAATGTATCACCTGTACAACAAACCCTGGCTGCAATAAAAACTGCCTCGCACTTTTGATTTCGCAAACAACTGAACTTCTGATGCATTGCTTTTGGTAAGAGAAATGGCTAAAGCTCATATTATTTTTACACAATTTTAATCAGATCTCACATCACGCATGTCAGAAGTTCAGAACGACTGTTATCTAGCTCAGCATGGTTCTTCCGAATTGGTATGGGCGATTTCGCGTAAACAGATCCATTATGACGTCGCTTTCTAACTTGACGTGCTGGGTCAAACCAACGAAACAAAGGAATCATTTCTGCACTCCCACAAAACAATTTAGGGCCCATCAGCAATGTCTTTTTGATTGCACTTAAAACACATTCCCGTAATTTTCTCGTAACTGGTGTAGGCTTGAAACAAGCATAAAACACATTCCCGTAACTTTACCGTAACTGGTGTAGGCTTGAAACAAGCATAAAACACATTCCCGTAACTTTACCGTAACTGGTAAATACCTAAAACAAGCATAAAACACATTCCCGTAACTGTAATTTGCTTAAAACACATTCCCGTAACCTTCCCGTAACTGGTAAATCTTTACAACAAGCATAAAACATATTCCCGTAATTTTCCCGTAACTGTAATATGCTTAAAACACATTCCCGTAGCTTTCCCGTAACTGGTAAATACCTAAAACAAGCATAAAACACATTCCCGTAACTTTCCCGTAACTGGTGTAGGCTTGAAACACATTCCCGTAACCTTCCCGTAACTGGTAAATACTTAAAACAAGCATAAAACACATTCTCGTAACCTTCCTGTAACTGTAATATGCTTAAAACACATTCCCGTAACCTTCCCGTAACTGGCAAATACCTAAAACAACCATAAAACATATTCCCCTAATTTTCCCGTAACTGTAATATGCTTAAAACACATTCCCGTAACCTTCCCGTAACTGGCAAATACCTAAAACAACCATAAAACATATTTCCGTAATTTTCCCGTAACTGTAATATGCTTAAAACACATTCCCGTAACTTTCCCGTAACTGGAATATGCTTAAAACACATTCCCGTAACTTTCCCGTAACTGGTAAATACCTAAAACCTAAAACAAGCATAAAACACATTCCCGTAATTTTCCCGTAACTGGTGTAGGCTTGAAACAAGCATAAAACACATTCCCGTAATTTTCCCGTAACTGGTGTAGGCTTGAAACAAGCATAAAACACATTCCCGTAATTTTCCCGTAACAGTTGTAGGCTTGAAACAAGCTTAAAACACATTCCCGTAACTTTCCCGTAACTGGTAAATACCTAAAACAAGCATAAAACTTATTGCCGTAATTGGTGTAGGCTTAAAACAAGCTTAAAACACATTCCCGTAAGTTCCCGTGTTCCCGTAAATTAGTTTGCAGTTTTTCCCGTCTTTTCCGTATTTCCGTATTCCCGTAAATTAGATTGCGATTCCCGTCGTTCCCGTATTTCCGTATTCCCGTAAATTAGTATTACCCTTCTTAATCACAGCAAAGGAAGCCTAAATACTAAGGGCAACTTGGTCATGCCCAACACCCGGATCATTGCTTAATATAACACTATGTTATTTAGATTGGAACCTGTTGTTGTATTTTTCCATCCTCAGTGACCATCCAATGTGTGCTCCCATCAACCTTCATTAAGTAAAGAACAAACAGGAAAATTTTAAACATTTTCCTATTTTCAAAAGAAACTAAAACAAAGAGAATTATTATACAAAGAGTAGCTGTCGTATCATAAACTAACCAACCATGATACAGTTTATATGTCTGTTAGAAAGTAAAAATAAACCAAATTCGGTGCTAGTGAAGAATCTACCCCCCCACCTTATTTGCTAACCACTAACCCCTATAACCACTAACCCCCTAACCATCAACACCTAACCCCCTAACCACCAACCACTAACACTTTTCCCCGAGCCTATTCTGTTATGTACCGGAAGATTCATCACTAGTGCCCAAATTTAAAAAATAAAGTTTTGATAAAGATTTGTAACCAAAATTTTAACCAAAACAAAACTTTAAATTTATATATTTTGACTCTTTTTCCCCGTTTTTCATTCCCTATACTTTCTACATACTGTATAGTTTATACTGTATGTTTGGTTTGATATAACAGACAAGGAAATAGCGTTTGAACTCAAAGTAACGACATCAGCGTTCCGGCGTTGCTTCCGCATGGCTTATAATAATGAACCTACGTAGTCTATTATACGTAACAATGCATATACTGTGTTTGTACGCGTAGCTTTTCCGGTGCGTAATTCGCAACAGTTAATTACAAATGTGGTTTTAGTTAAAAGTTGTTTGTTTATCTGACCATGGTCTATGTGTTGACAAACAGGTTTTACCAACGAATGGCAGACGCAAAATTCTTTTATTTTGCTTGTGCATACGTTTTCGTATAATGTAGAACGTAACGTAAAAGAACATACAGGACGAAAACCGGAAAAAAATTATTCCACATAGGCAACATTTTTATAAAAGTTTACTTATAACGACCATAATATAGTATAAACCTCGAGGTTGTGAATATTCCTATTTACTATATCCTCTCATTCAAGTTTTACAAATTCTTAAACCTACGAAAAATAAACAAGGGCGTCATTCGGGGAATCACCTTTATTATAGAAATAACATGTTTTACGATAGAAACGCTGTTTTATAAAAAATGTTTTTTTATTAATAAAACACTTCTAAAATGCAGCCGAAAAAAAAAAACAAAGATGTTGTAAGAAAACACTTTCGGTCTTTTCATAAATATGCTGTGCAATAAAAATAAATTAAAACAGCAAAGTTTCTTTTCAAAACTTCATAGGTAAAAAGTTCTATGGTTTTGGATGCTAAAACTTTCCTTAAATTCCAGCAGGTAACATGTTTTATGATTTACAATCTCGTTGTAGATAATTGTTCATTTTGTTTAGAAGACCATGATCGCCACCATGCAACAGCATCAGCAATTGACACAAAACTAATATCATTCCCAAACTTTTCATAAAATTCTCCTCGTTCTAAAGTTAAGATCACATCAGCTGTAAAAATAAATTAAATTTTAATGCCATTAATAAATAAATGGCATTATTTTATCCCTACGGTCTAATTACAAAGATTGGCAAATTTACAAAGGCAAAGAGACGACAAGTAGTAAAACAACAGTTTATAGACAAAACAGAGTCTGTTTATATACTGACTCTGAGACAAAACACAAGAAGAAATATGAAAAGGTTTATAATAATGCAAAAAAGAACTTACAACAAAGGTTAGCAAATACAATTGTGACGTCAAGACTTCTATAATCAGCAACAACCTGGTAAAACATGTTGAATGCAAAATATATTTATAAAGCTCATCTAAGTAACATTATAACATAACTTTTTCACATTATAACATAATCTCCTCGATAACAAAAACCATATTATGTAAGAAAAGGAATCAACAACACGAACAACAGTCGATAAAACATGCTATGGATAAAAGAAGTTTATTCACTTCATGCTTTACATTTCAAAACCCCTGTTTCTAAAAACTACAATTACAAATAAATTTTAAATAAAATATTTTTTTAATGACCTACCTTTTTCAAAAACTTTAAACCAACACTGTCGATAAAACTCATTAAAGAACAATCGATAATAATACAAGATGGTTTCTCATCAGCTTTATCCATTTCAATCTCATCTGTGAGATTGATAATATTTATATAATATACACAGTATAACTATTACACTATATTCAGGATCTGGAAACACTTAACAGACAAATCACCCACAAAATTACATACATGGTAACTCGTAAGCGGGCACGAGGTGTATGAAACAGAACACCCGTGTTATAATGACTGTCGTTGCCCCGCCATGTGAGGATAAATAATTTACATATGTGGTAACTCGTAAGCGGGCACGAGGTGTATGAAACAGAACACCCGTGTTATAACAACTGTCGCTGTCCCGCCATGCGAGGATAAAAAAGGTTCTATTCATTTATTCAAACTTAAACCTACTATCGTTTTCTTGGTTGTTACAACTTTGATCTCCAGCTTCATCAACTTCAAGAGCCTTGTTCTGTATTGAAGTAACTTTTAATTAAAAAAAGAGATTCTGCTATTTGTTGCTACCAGAGATAAGGGAATATAAAAGTAGATAGCTCTTTTAAAAATCTTATTTTTTTACCTTCTGCTTAGCAATAACAACAAAACACATCTTGATGTAAGATCAGAGAAATACCCATATATAACAACTATTTACTAGCTCCTTTCAATTCAAAAACTGCTAAATTATATAACTTTCAAAAAATTATATAAGAACAATATTAAATATGATATTCACTGTTTCGCATTTCTTCTTTTTCCCTTCATTCTCTCGCTTTGAGATTTCTATTGCTGGATTCAAACCACTAGCGCCAACTAGTAAACAGAATAATTTATCTTTGTTTGCGAAATATAAAGGCCCGTTGAATCTCACTATTTGTGGGGCTGTGCAGTTTGTATGCTGGAAAATAAACAAAGTTTTAACTTGTTAAGTACACTCGATAATGAGCCAACTGTAGTTTAAATCAGAAGTTCCTGAGTGCTGTCAGACATCAATCATGTATAATGGTTAAGGATCATCAGCAGATTCTTTGTTAAGGATCATCAGCAGATTCTTTGTTATATCCGGTATTTACATTATATATATATATACCATTTTATTTGTTCAAGAATTATCCATAAAAAAAAAGAAATTCACTTTATATTACTGCCAACTCTTTCTTCATAAAGTATTTTAAACATTATACATTTCTGTCCTTAATCCTACTTTTATACCTATTTATTAAATCAACCAACAATAGAGATGACATATTCAAACATAACCATGTATTCTACCTTATGTGAAGAACACTTGGTGTAGATTTCACTATTTTGGTATTGAGACAAAACTTGTGATCCCACAAACTGTGTTCGGAACACCACACATAGTAGAGAGAATGAAACGCCAACCACTAAGCCATATACCTGTGTGTAAAGTAGCTTTGATTTGTTGTATTTCAAAGCAAAGCTGCTCATAAAGCAAAGTAACAATGTTTGTTCTGCACGACTCATATCAAGTTAAAATATCAAAGCAAGTTGAAAGAAAGTTAGAAATGAAGCTGAATTGCAACAAGAACGTTATTCCTAAACGTTGTTCCCGAAGCCCGATAAATATATTTTACTAGAATGGCGTTCCAATAGTTGCGAGATACTTTAAATGCAGATTGTCTCTTGACTTTCGTCTCAAAATAATTAAGCATTGCGGGTGATTTTAGTTCACATATGCTCCACATTGTAACTCACAAAATATAACATATTAATTCCTGCATGGTGGGGCACCGACAGTTGTTATACCACAGGTATTCTGTTTCATACACCTCGTGCCCACTTAGGAGTTACCACTTAAGTAACTTTGTTGGTGATTGTTTCTGTATGGCTGATAATTTGAACAACCCATTAGTGACTACTGGGTTGGAGCAATTGTCGTAGAGTGTCTTGCCCAAGGACACATACGCCCACAATGGTAGCGGCATCGAGCCTTAAACCTATGACACCTCTTAGTTAGAAGCGGACCTGCTAATCAACCGTGTTTCTAATACTCACCACATCAAGGAAGATGGTTCCCAGACACGTCACCATCCAAACTGTTCCATCCAATTTACTTGTCCTCCAATAAGGTTTGAAATCGCGAGCTTTTCTCAACATTCCTTTGATCGCAACGGCTATGATGGCAGCCAGACATGCCTTGGAAAATATACAAGTAATTTACATTGTGTCTTTACATGGCACTTTCAACTGTTTTTTAACTCTATATGACTTATTGTAGGTTTAAGCTACACATGTATTCGATACTTTTTCTCAGATAGTTTTTACCTGTAACGTGTTTTAACAACTGTTGTTTTGTTGCTTATTTCCTGCCTTCTGGTATTTTAATTATTAATCTGTTTTCTTTAATGAGACAAATAAATATTATGGGATATTATATGTAAAGTCATAAACAATAATACCACACCACACATAACTTATATAAACATTAGATATTGGTAGCATTTATCTCTTAAACTTAATCCCATACTTACTGTAGGAATGGTTCTGAACAAAGGACCAATCACCAGCAGAACCAACAACATCATAATTGCTGATATTATTCCAACTAACTGGGTTTTACCTCCACTGTCAACCTGGGAGAGACATTATATTATAAAATAACAGCCATTAGTTATGGATAAAACCTACACACAGCTTTGGGTGGCATGAGCCGTATAAGCCAATAGAGATACCCGCATATTAGATATCAAATGTCCCCTTAAATATAACCAGTTTCTAAAATGCAATAAAACAAATAATTAATTTTAATAATAAAACCATAAAGTCACATATGATGTATCATTTCTCACAAATCAGTTTATACGTATAACGATACTTAAACAGATAATTATTAATATTATTGCAAAACATGAAATAATTAGTTTAATAACCATCATACCTGCACACAACTCCTAGACATTGATGGAAATGCAGGGAAACAGAAGAAGAAAGAAGAAACCAAGTTACTCGCTCCAAATGCAACTAATTCCTGTAAGTTGGAATATTAAGGATACTATGTTCAAAGCTCGATGCTGCTACTATTGTGTACATGTATTTTGGCTAAGACACAACAGTAATTGCTCCAACTCAGTTATTATTAATGGGTTGTGCAAATTGTCATTCATACAGAAACAATCCCCACAAAGTTACATACATGGTAACTCATGAGGGGTATAAACCAATGTTGACGCCATGTGGGTCTAAACAAGTTACATTAATTCAGTCATTGGAATTATATAATGACAGCAAATCCACGCAGTTTCAGTAAAAGGAAGGATACATAATCTCCATTCACTTACCTGGTTTGGCCGTATCTTGTACCCAAAGTTGTTTGCAAATATTTTCGCGATTGAAACAGCGACAGAATACCCGACAATTGCGATTGGAATTGCGTGCCCGATTATTGTGGAAAACTTGTCAACAGGTGGCGGTGTCGGGACGGGTAATCCGCTCGGTATTTCACCGATGATTTTAACGTTGTAACGATCCTCAAGATTTACTGCATAAGATATCCCGGTACCAAGAATCACCTGGGAGACAACGTAGTGTAAGCTAGAACTTTTAAATTTAATGTCAGCAAGTAATATTACCCACAAAGTTACATACATGGCAACTCGTTAGCTGGCACAAGGTGTATGAAACAGAACACCCGTGTTATAACGACTGTCGTTGTCCCAACATGCAAGGATAAATAAGTTACATACGTGGTAACTTGTAAGCTAGCACAAAGTGAACGGAACAGAAAACCTGTCACTTTCCGGCCATGCAAGGAAAAGTTACATTTATTCATTCAATAACCTAACTTATCACAAAACAGCATAGATAGTTACAGCGAGGCATACAGACATACTAATTCTAACATCTCACATTAAATAATTATTATTACTGGGAGACCATGTAGTGATTTTGAGCTATAGAAATGGGACAATAGTAACCTGTAGCCAAAAAAAACTTAAATGTGATGAAACACATTATACTTGATATTCATTATACATTAAAATCCACCAAAATGAAGTTTGGTATAACGGCATAATAATCCAAATGTGTCACATCACAAATAAACATTAAAATGATTTGTTAACAAATATACCTGTTGTATGGTGAAATGCTGTTGTTATAGCAGAGGGCTCAATTTTTAACACAATTTATTTATCGCTTCATAAACAGTAGCGAAGTTTAGGTTACTTAGTACAACGAAGAGAAGGAAATTAGCAACAGTGTTTATATACACGCTGCAGGTAAAACTGCTTAAATAAAGGTGTAAAAACAACGTGGCTGCTAAACCCGCGTTCCAGTATAAGTTAAGTCATATTGAGTTGTTTTAATTAAAATAATTAAAGATGTAAATGGGAGAAAAATTGTCCGGAAGAAAAGAAGATTAATAATATTTAACTTACCACAATAATTTCTCCTGGTACGGGAATCCCCAGGGGAAGTTTCTTCTTAAACCTTTCGTTCACTTCTTTTACACTTAGCAGAAATATGATGCATATACATGAAATTACAACGGTTGATGCCGTTCGTGTTTTCCCAAAGTCATCCAAAGTTGTAAGAGCTATCACTACATCTCTAATCACCTGGGTGGAAATTGTTTAAATCTGTGGTTGAATAATTGTTACTTACTTATTCTCACATGAACACTACATTGCTTACAAACTATATCACTCACCCATACTATGTTAAGAGGACCAGAATAACTTCCAACTTTGACCCCAAATAACCCTTTAAGTTGCGACACAAACACATGGGCCGCCGCACCACACGTGAAGCCGCTGATCATGGGGTCCGATAGATAGATCACAATCGATCCAAGGTTCAATAAACTTAAACCAAGCTGGAAATAAATATTGCATTTTTAAACAACAAATCAAAATATTAAATATAGTTGGTGGGGTAAAATGGGACGTTTTTTCATTCTCTGTTCTTATCACATTTGTTAGAAAAGAATTATATAACCGTAGCCACGTGATTGGAAAAAGATTGTTGTTGATTGTTTAAAACACGAACAGGAAATGTGGGAAATTATGTGCCAAACTTCCCATCTTACCCCACAGTAGCCTACCATATTAAATAAAGAAGAGCGTTGCATCAATGCCATGAACAAACACTAATGCTATAAAGGAAATCTTAGAACTAAACCAGTTAAACTATGTGTAGTTTTAATTGAATTACGACTTACGAGAAAAATCCCCGTGAGAAAAGCCCCTGCAGTTCCTAACATGATTCTTTCGTCATAGACGGCTTCCCACGCTACTTGCTCCATGCTGCTGTTAGTGGTGGAGTTGGTGAACTGGGGATCGGGGACCAAAGTTGAAACAGCTGATCCCAACATAAGGCTGGTGATGGCGAAAGATCCTGCGATAAAATGTGGGGTTTAAATACACACAAACGCTCACGAAGGGCCTTAAGACCTCTGGGTTAGAGGCTAGCGCCAACCACCAAGCCATGGCCCCGCATTAAAATAAGTGCCCCGAGTGAGGATCGAACTCACGACCTTGAGATTATGAGACTCACGCGCTGCCTACTGCGCCATCGAGGCGGGCGGGGGGCGCAAACGATAATTGTTATATACTACGGTGGGGTAAGATGGGACCTGTTTTCGTTCTGTTTCATCGTCACATTTGGTAGTAAACAAAGAATTTTTACAGATAAAACAAATATACAAACAAGTTTTTCGATAAAACGCGTGATCGTTACACCGTGCAAGTACCGTATATAATGTAACTAATCGTTTAGAAAAATTGTAGCTCCGTGCAGAATAGTGTATTATAAATGGATTAGCGCTCCGCATACGCACAAATATTTGCCTAGAGGCGTGTATACGGTATATACAGCGTGATAGATTAAAAACATGTTTATTTGGCTCAATGTGGAGTTGTGTTACAATTAACATCCGATGGAAACATTAGATTAAAATGTTTTAGGACTCTACCCGTCATCGTTGTGTTTAATCAGTAACTGTGAAAAAAGTTTTTTTCTACCGCAATAAATTGGTCAATCTTTTAGACTCTTTAGAAGCAATTAGAGACTATTGGATTGAACAAATGGCGTTTAGTGTCTTGTCCAAGTGCTATTGTCGGGGTAAAACCAAAGTAGCTATATCACAGAGATTGCTCAAACATTGTAAAAATGTGTCTTATGTCCAACAGCATGAAAATTGTAAACAAGACACTTTTTAAAAATTGTGGCAAAAACTACTTTGGTTTATCTCGACGATATACGCATAATAGTAGCAGGGTCGTGTCTCGAACCCGTTTCCACTTGGCAAGAAGTAGGCGCGTCAAACCATAAATACTGAAATCCCCAAAGTGACTATATAGTATACTATGGTTAAACTGTGACACGGCGCCATTCAAAAGTTTTATAAATGTATAGTGGGGTGGGGGAAGATGGAACACCTTTAGCACAAGATATATAAATATCCTGATCGTGTTTTAAACAATTAACAACGGTTTATACGGGAGTCGTAAGGATATGGTTTTATATATCTTTGAATGTTCTTTGTTTACTACCGAAATGTACGAGAAAATAGAATGAAAAGTTGTCCCATCTTCCCCCATCCTACTATATTTAATGTTGTTTCACAATATGTAGATGCAATGCCTACTTACCCATGGACACGTGCCGTGAAGTACCGAGTATTAAATACAACAAGACGGGAAAGAACGCGTTGTAGAGTCCGTATATTGGGTGTTGGCCAGCTAATAAGGCGTATGACATACCTAGTATATTAGTTCAATAAGGTACAACGTGTATGGGCACAAATAGTTTGGTTTTGAATATATTTTTATAAACAATTTATCTATAGCTTTTAAAACATATACAAAGGCAGTCTTGAAATGGAAGCGTTTTGATATTCACTAACGCAATGCTATAACGTAACGAGATATATTTATTCGATTAATTTCTTTATTTGACACTGAGTTTAAGCAATTTGACATTTAACTCATTTATACGACCACAATGGTAGCAGCGTCGAGTCTCGCGCCCACACCAAGTGGGCTGGCCATTAGGCGCTGGTCAAAACCACACACACCACACATATATATACACGACGTACCAACCTTGAGGTATTTGCATAACTCCTACGGTCACTCCACTGATGACGTCAGCTAGCAACCACCCTTTGACGTCATACTTCGGTAACCATGCAAACAACGGGAATAAATTAAGAAAGAAAGTTTTCGCTGCTTTCCCAGGGTTGTCAACTTTTGACTTGCAATGACTTTTCACTTTTCTTTTCATCGTGTCCATTATTTCAGAATCGTGTAACGTCACATCGATGACGTCATGATCGTTCAGAAAGGGACGGTCGACTACAATTCGACGTAAATTATCACTTTCCATGATTTATTTTGATCTAGTCTGCATTGTGAAAGTAAAACGTATAAATCCTTTTTAATTAAGAACTGAATGAATGAAACTTATTTAACTTCGCATGGTGGGGCAACTACAGTCGTTATAACATGGGTGTTCTGTCTCATACACCTCGTGCTCGCTAAGCAGTACCTCGCCTACCAAAGACCCATGAACTCTGCACTTACATAGTAAGACGCACCAACAACTTTGTCATGGCTAAAAAGTTGTAAAATGGTCAATCTACACCAAACAGTAATAACTAGAGTAAGTCACTTTTCCACCCCCCTTTATATAAGCTGGACAAATCCACTTTAAAAACAATGACGTCATCAAAGTACACTCGAAACTGGAAATGCCCAGATAATGGTCGGCGCCAACAACAACGTATATTCATTCATTCTCATTCGACCATACGCTATACCAACTCTTAAAATATTAGAACCGTATTTCACTGAGGAATAAAATAAGTTTTATTTAACTATCTGAAAACTAAGTTCAAACAGATAAAACAACGAAGAGAAAAGAATCAGCGGCAAAACAACAGTTGTTAAAACACGCTATGGATGAAATGTGCGGGAAAGAGTGTAAGTTAAAAAGTTCGACTGTTGCACGAAATATAAACTCGTGATCAAGTTGTTATTAAGTCAAACTTGAAGTTTTGTTTTGCACAACAACATACAGTAAAGTGGGGAAGACGGGACATCTTTTTATTCTATTTTCTCGTCCCATTTGGTAGTAAACAAAGAACATTCAAAGTATTATAAAACCGTATCTTCACAAATCGCATAAACCGTTGTTACTTGTTTAAAATACGAACAAGATGTTTGGATATTATGTGCTGAAGGTGTCCCATCTCCTCCCACCCTACTATATAGGCCTTGACAATCTCTTATACAAACAAACGAAGTTAAAACCCTACTTTAAAATCTAAAGTTTTCAATATCGAAGAAAACAATTGTACTCGCCATGGTATCATAACAACACATAAACCTATACATAGTAAGGTGGGGAAAGATGGGACACCTTTAGCACATAATATCCAAATATCATTAACAACTGTCTATGGAAGTCGTGAGGATACGGTTTTACATTTACATTTCTTTAAATGTTCTTTGTTAACTACCAAATGAGACGAGGAATAGAATAACAGGTGTTCCATCTTGCCCCACCTTACTACATTGGTATTTCACTCTACTTCATTATTATTGCTAAGCTATAAACAAAAGACTCTTAGATCACTTTCATGCTTGTATTACTAAAATGTTAGCGGTAATAAGAAAGCTAGCAAGCCGCCGCTGACCAGATTGCTTTAAACGATCACAAGAAATCAAGACTACTTAAACACCTCGTGGTGAACCGGCTTGACCGCTTCCTGTAATCGGGATATTCGACCTTATTTATTGCGGATAAAACATCGGCCGCAGGTGTATGAGGCTAATCTATATTTCTTTAAGTAAGCGAGATTGTAGCAACATCGTTAATCAGGGTATTGCATCGTAGTTGCACGCCGCGGGCACATTGGTTAGCACGCCTGTCTCTAACCCAGTATGTGTTCTTGGGCAAGACACTTAACGGTAATTGCTCCAGCCCAGTGATTACTATAATGAAAAAACAATCACCCACAAAGTTACACACGTGGTAACTTGTAAGCGGGCACGAGGTGTATGAAACAGAACACCTGTGTTATAACGACTGTCGTTTTCTCGCCACGTGATGATAAATAAGTTACGTTTATTCTAAATTTCTTTATTATACTACGTTCACACCAACTGTGATACATTCCGTCAACCTGGCCTTTCTCGTTGCATCATAACAGAATACACCGAGTGTTACTAAATATGCAGCAAGCAAATGTCCAACTTATGTTGTACCAATGATATATTTTCACAACAACAACCATCATCAGTCTCTTATTCCTATTAACTATTTCTCCGAACTTTTGACCGTATATGGCGTGTTTTAACGACTTTCACTTTTATGCTAATTCACTTCTCTGCGTTGAACAAATATTTTGTTCTTCTCCATCGTTTTTGAAATAAAAATGATGTTATAAAGTAAGGTGGGGAAGATGGGACACCTTTTTATTCTTCTTTCACGTCCCTTTTGGTAGTAAACAAAGAACATAAGGAATTATATAACCGTATCCTCACGACTCCCATATACCTTTGTTAATTGTTTAAAACACGATCAGAATATTATTTGGACATTATGTGACAAAGGTGTCCCGTCTTCCCCCACTCTACTATATATATTCAAATAACACTGCTGTGTATTTAGTAGCATTGGTGTATTCTGCCCTTACATCTAGTAAACTCGCTACTGCAATGCACTGCACTGCACTGTATACTACACTGTTTTCAAGCAGTTCTTTTGAACAAACTGTTTTACTGCAGAATGCCGGTAGCCGCAGGGAAAACGTTAAGAACGCAGGAATAATTATTTCTCGCCTAATGATAATAACGGCATCCTGTGTCGTGGTACAGCGGTTAACTCCAACCCAGAGATTACGAGTTCAAGGTTTGATTAAGCTACCATTGTAGGCGTGTGTGTCCTTGAGCAAGAAACGGCAATTGCTCCAACCCAGTGGTCACGCTAAATACCCTCTGTAAGTACTGGAGAGTAAACGCGATGTTACTCCAGGTAACAAATATATCACAGCAAGTGCAGAAAGGTGTTTGTTTTTATTAAAATATAATATGGGTATACATAAAACACAGTGAACTAACAAGCACTAAAATCTAGAAAAACGTTTGAAAATAAATTTTGTGCAAAGGGTATTATGACGTCATAAGTAACAAGGTCTGTTATGTCACACGGGTTGTTTAATTTTAAAACATTGGAATATTACAAGCAGCTTTTATTTTGAGTCAACTCCTTGGTTTAATCTTAAGTTACGTCACTTTTAATGGTGCCACCTGGGATGACGTCACTTCTGATGACGTTATTATTCTGATGGAACATGGTCGTTGTCAAAGAAAAGTTTGTAAGACATCGTTTCCTTGGACACAACTGCGATTTCGGCGTTCAGTTTGTTGAAACTTCCCTCGAGGTGTCCGTTAGACGGCGCCCCGTCCCCGTTGAAGAACACGGGCGACTTCTGCGAGCGTGGGGAGAGCTTGATGCCTTCACCT